>NW_006399755.1:4664929-4728653 GCF_000299155.1 Elephantulus edwardii
GATGGGCAGGGATCAAAATTGCAGGGATGCAGTTGCAGGGCTGCACAATTTGGTTGGTGGGGGGAGCAGGTGAAGGAAATAAAAAGGATCCAGTGGGGACCAGATGATATAGGGCAAATGGTTAAGTATAGTCCAATGGTAATTAAACAAACTGTCTTCTTCACTTTGGGGTTTCTCATTTGGGAACTGGGCTCAGACTCTCTGGCTTCTTTATGCTGAACAGGGGCATTGATGTGAAGGGGGAAAGGGAGAACACTTTATCACCTTACCGGTGGTCTTGGGTTGAAGCTGCTTGCCTTCTTGTTCTGTTAGAAGATATTTTCCTGGCATTTACTCCCCTCTGGACTGCAAAGTGTTTTCCCAGGTGGGCCCAGTGGGGATGGCTGAAGGAACCCTGAGGCTCCATCCTCCTTTGCTTCCTTTGCTGGCTGTTGTATTTCCTTTTTATCTCTGGAACTGGATTCAGGGTCAGGTCTGAAGTAAAACTCAGTGTTAAGGTTACCTATAGGAAAGGGAGCGAACCTAGAGAGAACAAACTTGTGAGTTACAAATAGAAGGGCTTTGGGGGTGTTACTTACAGGTGTACTGGGTGAGAGGGTGAAGGAGAGTAGCCTAGATAAAATTCTCTGTACACCCCAGGCAGTTTTTTCTACTCAGGGGTTGGATGGCACAACCTGAGGGCTGAGGAGCTCACCCCAAGGGCTGAAGACGGCTTGCCCAGAGCTGAGGGCCGTGGCTCACCTCGAGGGCCGAACTCTCCCCAGGGGCCAAATAGCCTACCCCAAGGGCTGGACTGCACTCCCCAAGGGCCAGACAACACACCCTAGGGGCTGGCTGGCACATCCCCCTCCAGACCCCCCCCCCCAAAGTCCGGACCCCGTGCTTGACCGAAGATCATGTGGCCAGCATCCCCATTTCCAGCACTGCTACCTTTACCCCCCCAATAAGTGGTCATACTGTAATTTGGAGTAGATGTCACTGCCCTCCCCCTTTATAAATGGAGAAGGGAACCTGAGTGTTGGCAGAGGCATTCAGCAGATCAAAAGGTGTGGTGAATTTAGGATATCTGCCGTGTTGGACATGCTGCCACTGTTAAATGTCATCAAGTCATAGACAGCTCACAGTGACTTTCATCAATCCATTGTATTGGTGAGCTTCCTCTCTGGCCTGCCCAAGGAAACCTGAACCTACCTCTGGGTCTCCCGCCGCTGCCATCTTGGTTCCATGAATTCTCCCCAGAACAAGTTCACTCTGCAGCTGTGTGGCGACTCCCAGGTGAGGGGATCCCTGGAGTCCAGTGGTGGCAGACTCATGGAGCTACTGTGGCAGGCTCGGCCGCAGGGAACTGGGAGCTGCAGAACTCATCCATTCATCCCTGGGAATCCTTGATCTCCTGATGTTGAGCTTCAGTCAGTTATGAAGACCAGTCATCAACTGTTTGACTGTTCAATTACCTATAAACAGAGGTCTGTAGAAGGCCATGGTGGCCCTCCTCCAAGTGGTCCACTGTTCCCACAGCTCGACATGCTGCCTCCTCCTCCGCCGCCATCTCGGAGTTGCCAAACTTATATTTATGATACTTATCTGTCAATTTACTAGTCATTTCTGGATAATCTTCAGCAGGATTTTGCTAGTGTGTGATATTAATGATTTTTGTTGTTAAGTGTCATCAAGTCGTAGGCGACTCATAGTGACCCTGTGAACGAAAGACCCAGACACTTGTATAACTTCCATTCTTTCTCCACGTTCATAGGGTTTCCAGAGGTAACCATTCCTGCTTCCAGGCTTTTTTTAATTGAGGAGCTCCACTGAACACTGTCCACCATGGGTAACCATTCTCACATTTGACACATCAGTGCCATGGTATTCACTTCACAGCAACCATGAATTACCTCTGTACAGCAAGTGGACAAACCAGGGCTATGTGACCTAGAAGAATGTTTAACCAAAAACAATTAAAAACAGGCCTGAGGCCCGTGGATTAGAGTCACCCACCTTTGGCTTGGTAGCATCACTTTCTGTCCACTAGGCCAACTGATCTCTCTATGCTATTGTTGTTGTTAAGTGCCATCAAGTCATATGTGACTCATTGCAACCATATGAACGAAAGACCTGGATACTTGTATAATTTTCATCCTTTCTCCAGGTTCATAGGGTTTCTGGACACAAGCTATTTCAGAAGTGGATGATATTAATGATATTGTTTAATAATTTTCACACTCTGTTGTGCCACCTTTTTTTGGAATGGGAATAGAGAGGAATCTCTTCCAGTCAGTGTCCTCCAGATTTCTTGGCACAACTTGGTGAGCACATCTAGGGCAGCATGGGTTTGTTGGAATACATCAATTTGTATTCCACCAATTGCTGTGGCTTTATTTTTTTCTCAAGTCTTTCAGAGTAGCCTGAACTTCCTACTTTATCACCATTGCCATACATAGCTAAAATAACCCATTATATGTAAATATGATCTTTTTAAATTTGTATTTCTTTTAAAATACATTTATTGTTGAACATTTTCTTCCCTCCTCCGATCCACTTTGAAATGCATCTCTTGTTCCAGATTGTTTTCATATATATGTTTAATCATATATTCAGAAAGATCTGGTGGCCTAGCAGCAAGAAGCTGCACTACAATTCCAAAGGCATACAGCTGAAGGCCACCAGCTGCTCTGTGGGAGAAGGATGGGCAATCTCCTCTTGTGCAATTAACTGCCTCTGAAAAATCACTGGAGAGTCAGCTATAGATCAGTTCTGACTCTATGGTACACAACAAGAACACAATCATATATTCCCCACACCTGTTCCAATGCAGTGTTCATTATCTATCCACTCTTTTCCTAGTCTCCCCACCACCCTTCATGTCAGTCTTATGTTATAGTAGTGGTATTGTATCCTTTTTGTCCTTTTGTGACTGATAGTTCACTCAGCATAATGTTCCTCAGGCTCTCCCATGTTATGTAATGTTTTACAAGTTCATTGTTTTTTTCAGTGCTGTATAATATTCCATTGTGTGAATGTACCATAGTTTTTCTATCTATTCATTTGTTGTTGGACATTTGGGTTGCTTCCATCACTTTGATATTGTGAATAATGGAGCAGTAAACATGAGTGTGCATACATCTGTTTAAGTTGCGGCTCTGGTTTCTTTGTTATGTATTCCCACTAGTGGAATTGTTGAGTCAAATGGTATTTCTGCTGCCACCTCTTTGAGAAAATGCCAGACCACCTTCCATAGTGTCTGTACCATTTTACATCCCCACCAACAGTGATTAAGAGTTCCAGTCTCTCCACAACATCACCAGCATATGTTGTTTGCCAAATATGCTGTTTTTATGAATGTCACCTCAATGATGGCAATTGAAACATCACTTTCTGAAGTAGACTATGAACTTTCTGTGAGTTTTATTGTCTTCTTATCTTGTGGTTCTGAAACTCAGTAGATATGCAAATGACAAGGACATTGGATAATATTTTTAGAAAAGTTATGATTATTCTTTGGATACTCTGGATATCCTTTGTGTATTTGGGTCATAAGAGCTTCAGAACACATGCTTTAGTTGTAAGCTTAAGCTTATTGCTTACTGGCAAGATCCTGGCTTCCAAATGGAACTGGTGGGTAGAAGGCTGGTCCTATCCATCAGTGAGTGAGGAGTAAAGAATTTCATTAATATTATAATATCTCTGTGGTCACAGGGTCTTTCTGGACTGGGTACTCATTTCTGAACTTCTGCAACCACTTAATTATAGACAAGGGCACATAAGACCTGGATAACATTATTGTGCTTGTGTTTTCCCCCCTACCATGCTGAGTAATTCATTAACATTTGTGTAAAACTTCTGAATCATAGAATCTTTAGAAGAGGTCATTTAACTCATCTCTCTGTAGACCAACTCACCTACAGTCTTTCCTTACAAAACCCCAAGCTTTTCATCTCTCCCACTGCAGAGTTGATGCTCTTGCACTGATGGATTCAGCTGAGATCAAAATTGGAAGCAAATATTTAAAAATGCAGGCTTAGATAAAACCTCAGATCTAAAAATGTACAGTCTCTTAAAAGAAGTAAAAGCAAGCCAACTGCTGGTCGGCAGGTCTTAGCAGAGTGATAGTGCCACTTCCAGAGTGTTAACCATCAAATGCCATTCACCTTTGAGAGAAAGGCTCTGTAGTTCACAGAGGCAACTAGAGACCAGGAAACAAGAAAGATATCCACATTGCCAGCCAGTACCCCTCACATCCTCCAAGAGATCGTGTCCTACAAATGCTAGACAGTAAAATAAGCAGTTAAATACTGATGAATATCAGAGATGCTTCACATCCATTCAAATGATTTGTCTGCATTTGGTTGACTGGGATAATGAGCTAAGTGTGTCAGAAACGATGAAATTGGCTGAGGATAAAGCAGACTTCAGAGCTGTTGTATGTAGAGTTGCTATGAGTTGTAAGTGACTCGACAGCACATAACAGTAACAACAAGGTTGGCAGTTCCTCTGGGAAGCATGCTAGTTGCAGTCATAGCCCGATTGTACTACTGATAGTGCTGGCCCAAGCAAGTCTTGCGGTCTCCACAGCAAAGAAGTTTAGAAACTCTGAAATTGAGAAGCGCCCCAAAACAAACTACTTCCTTGAGTATTATTGAGCATATTTGCCAGACACTAGGCAAAAACAGAGATGCATACCTTGTCCCTGGTCTTGCAATGCCTTCAGTGTGTTGGAGAAAAGAGACCTGTGAGCTGAACATTGCAGTGTGGAAAATGCTGCAATGATAGCAAAGAAGCAGAAGAAATGTAGGATACCTAATGCAGTTAATGAAAACGTGACTAGACTGATCAGTGATGGCATTATTAATTTAAAATATTTTCCTCTTATCTCCATAGCTTCCAAAGTAGTTTAAGAGGGAAAACCCCAAAACAAAACAAAATTTCTTTTGGGATGTATATATTATGTGTTGCTATCATGGAGTTGCTTGCGACTCATAATGACCCTATGTAGAATAGCCCTATACCCTGCTCTGTCCTGTGCCACTTTTATTGTCTCTGACACACATTATCCTAGTCACTGAATCAATCCATCTCATCAAGGGTCTTCTTCTCCTGTGTTATCCCTTCACCCTCCCAAGCATGACGTCCCTCTCCAAGTACTGGTCCTTCCTTGCATCATGTTCAAAGTATGTCAGATGAAGCTTCAGAATCCTTACCTCTAAGGAGCAGCCTGGTTTCACCCTCTCCAGAACGAACCTGTTTGTTCTCCTAGTGGTCCATGGTATATTCAGTACTCTTCTCCAGCACCGCAGCTCAAAGTTACCCCTTCTCCTTCAATTATCCCCAGTCATTGTCCAGCTTTCTGACACATGGCAAATAATTGCAAAGATCATGACATGAATCAGGCACACCTTAGTCTCCAGACTGATGTTGTTGCTCTTCAGAACTTTGGAGAGGTCTCTGACAGCAGACTTTTTGCTTTTTAATTTGCTGGCTGCTGGTATCAAGAGTGTTGATTATGGAGCCAAGCAAACTGAAGCTATTATAAAATTTTTCTTAAACCTCAATGTTCTTATAAGTGTTGTATTTTTTTATAAATTACAATTTTATTTTATACTAGTTTGCTTACAAAGATTCTATAAACTGTTTGTCACACTCTATATTTTCCATTTCCTTTACCCACCCCTTCCTATCCCCATCAGATTGTGTGACCTTATGACTCACCACTCCCCTGCCCATCCTCCCCCTCTGCTCCTCCCCTTCTCCCCTTGGATCCTCATACACGTTTTAGTTGTTATCCTTCTATTTCTACAATAATGGTCTTATGAAGTATTTATCCTCATAGGACTGAATTAATTCATTTAGCATAATGCTCTCCAGTCCCTCCCAAGTTATATAGTAATTTAAAAAATCATTGCTTCTGCATGCTATGTAGTATTCCATCATGTGAATATACAGCAATTTCTAAAAAAACCTCTTTCCCTGTTGTGTGAATGGTCTAGTTCTCAGTAGACAGGTACATACCTTGGGAATGGGGAAGATGAGGCCTGACAGGGAGAACACAGCCGGTAGCTGGGGCTCCCTGCAGAAGAACATCCAGATGGAGAAGCTTAGTCTTTTAGGGAATCAGTTATTTTTTTAGAGTCAAGTAAAAATCTGGCATTTGAGGTCCTAACAGATGAAGCATGTTGTTGTTGTTGTTGTTGTTATGTGCCATCGAGTTGCTTGCAACTCATAGCGACCCTATGTACAAGAGCTCTATATGTTCTTCTATCCTGTGCCAACCTAGCCATCTCGAATGCACTTATTCCCACCTCTCTAATCACAGAATCGATCCATCTCATCAAAGGTCCTCCTCTCCTTTGCCACCCCTCCACTCTGCTAAACATGATGTCCCTCTCCAAGGACCAGTCCCTCCTTGCAGCATGCCCAAAATATGTCAGACGAAACTTCAGAATCCTTGATTCCCGGGAACATTCTGGCTTCACCCTCTCTAGGACGAACCTGTTTGCTGTCCTAGCAGTCCATGGTATATTCAACACTCTTCTCCAGACCACAACTCAAAGGCGTCAATTCTCTTTCTATCAACTCTATTCACTGTTCAACTCTCTGATGCATAGCACGTAATTGCGAAGACTATAGACTGGATCAGGCGCACCTTAGTCTCCAGTCTGACATCATTGCTCTTCAGTACTCTCAAGAGGTCCCTCACAGCCTACTTTCCCCAGGCAATTCATCTCTTGATTTCCTGGATGCTGTTACCAAGAGTGTTGACTGTGGAGCCAAGTAAATTAAAACTGTTAACTATCTCAATCTCTTCACCATCCATGCTGATGCTGCGAATTGGCCCAATGGTTAGAATCTTTGTTGTCTTGATGTTGAGCTTCAGTCTATATAGGAGGCTGTAGTCCTTGATCTTCTGCAGCAAGCGCTTCAGGTCCTCCTCAGTTTCAGCAAGCAGGGTTGTGTCATCTGCATAATGCAGGTTGTTGATGATTCTTCCACCAATCCTGATGCCACATTCCCCTTCGTATATCCCAGCGTCTCGGATGATCTGTTCTGCATACAGATTGAAAAGGTATGGAGACAGAATACATCCCTGACGAACCCCCTTCTTGATTTTGAACCGTGTAGTGTCTCCTTGCTCTGTTCTGACAACTGCCTCTTGGTCCAAGTATAAGTTTCGCATTAGCACAATCAAATGTTCTGGAATTCCCATTCTTCTCAGAGTCAGCACAGTCAAAAACCTTTGCATAGTCAATGAAGCACAGATAGACATTCTTCTGGTATTCTTTGCTTTCTGCCAAGATCCATCTAACATTAGCTATAATATCCCTAGTACATGACCTCTTCTAAATCCAGCCTGCACATCTAGCAGTTCTCTGTTGACATATTGTTCCAAACGTTTTTGCATAATTTACAGCAGAATCTTGCTTGTATGTGATATCAATGATATTGTCCGATAATGTCCACATTCTGTTGGGTCACCTTTCTTTGGAATGGGAACAAATATCGATCTTTTCCAGTCAGTGGGTCAGCTGGCTATTCTCCAGATTTCTTGGCACAACTTAGTGAGCACATTCAGGCCAACGTCTGTTTGTTGAAATATGTCAATTGGTATGCCGTCAACTCCTGGAGCCTTGTTTTTTGCCAATTCCTTCAAAGCAATTTGAACTTCCCCTTTCATCACCATAGGCTCTTGCTTATATGTCATTTCATGAAATTCGTCTGTGTCAGCCAATTCCTTCTGATACAGTGACACTATGTACTCTTTCCATCTTCTCTTTATACTTCCTGGATCATTTAATATTCTGCCCAAAGCATTCTTAAGTATTGCCACCCGTGGCTTGAATTTGTTTTTCAGCTCCTTCAGCTTAAGAAATGCTGAGCGAGTCCAGCCCTTTTGATTTTCTGACTCCAGCTCTCTGCACATTTCATTATAGTATCTTGCTTTGTCGTCCCAAGCTGCCTTTTGAAATTTTCTACTGAGCTCTTTAATTTCTTGATTTCTTCCTTTAGCTTTGGCTTCTCGGTGCTCTAATGCAATACTTAGAGTCTCATCTGACATCCATCTTGGTCTTTTCTTCTTTAGTCTTTGTAATGATCTTTTGCATTCTTCATGGATTATTTTCTTGATATCCTCCCAGAGCTCATTTGGTCTACGCTCATTGGTGCTCAAGGCATCAAACCTGTTCCTGAGATGGTTTTGAGATGACGCATAGCAAAAGATATTATAAGGTTCCTATGTAGTCATCAGAGGAACAAATGGAGATTGTAAGTTTTGTCTACAGGAAGCAGTTGGGTTATTCTGATACTGAGATCCATGTAGAATACCAGAGGTCATTGTTTATCCCCACTTTTCTAAATTTTCCCACAACCCCTATATCAATCACAATCTATAGCAGTGGAATTATGAAATATTTGTCCTTTTGTGACTAAGATAGTTCAGTAATGAACACTGAATTGGAACAGACAAGGGAAAGAACTGTCTAAAAGGAATATATGATTAGGCATTATTTGCATGATGGCAGGCCAGAATAAGAGGTGTATAACAGAGTGGGCTGGAGAGGAGGGAATTGTGCAACAATGAAGTAATTTTTTTTAAGAGAAAATCGAACTATGGGGTAGAGGGAGAGAAATATGCAACAATGAAGAATGGAAATCCCCAAGTTTTCTATAAACTTCTGTTAAAATCACAATAAAAAATTATTTTTTTAAAAAAAAGAATAGCAGAGGTCAGAAGTCATGTTTATCAACTCATCTGAGTCTTTCCTCCCCACTGGGTTTTTTAATAAGGAATAAATTAAACTCACATATGTAAGGAAACTGTCATGTGATACATGCCTACTTGCATCAGGTCAATTTCCTATTCATCATGGCCCTCTATCATGTTTCCAAGTCTGTAAGTCTTTAGTGGAAGAGATTGCCATCATAAATTTCCCTGTGGGGCAATTGGTAGATTTGAACCACTAGCCTCTCAGTTAGAAGTCTGATGTATAAGAATGGGGCCTTCTCTTTCTCTCTTACTTTCACAGAACACTCTCCTCCTTTTCACTTTTCAAGAGCCAGCAAATAGGACCCTGCTGAAGAATTTTGTACAGATGCAGGTCATTAAAACTTCTAAGGAAGATAGATGGGCTGCTATGGACTTTCACCAGAGTTTCCTCTTGCTTCTGTTCTGCCCAGGCTTAGTTCGCCATATTTCTGGTTGTAGGTGATTGTAACAGTGGGCTTCAGCACAACAGAGACTGTGAGGACAGTACAAGATTGGACAAGATTACGTTCTTTTCTACATAAGATCACTATGAGTTGAAGCTGACTCTACAGCAGCTAACAACATCAGAGGGAGATGGTGATAACGATAACTTCGAAGACCCTTGGTCTAGCAGTACTGCTGTTGGGGGAAAAGTGAACAAGCACTCTACTCTGCCTTTGTTTTTATTGTTGTGTTCTGTAGAGTTGGAAGCTACCAGTAGCAGACCCTCTGGTGGGTTTTCAGAGGCACTTAATCACAAAGGAGGAGATTGCCCATCTTTCTCTGATGAAGCAGCTGGTAGAGCCATGTGCCTTCAGGTTGCGTCTAGAGTATGGACCAACATGGATCTCTCGGAAGCTCTGCTCTGTACAGTCCCTCAGGGGCCTAGACACCCATCCATCCATCAAGTTACTGTGCTCTGCTTTTGAACCTTTGTAGTCAACCACAGTACCCCTGCACTTGTCTTGTACATAAGATAAAAAAGAAAGATATGAGGGTCATACAGAATTTGTTTAGACGCCAGGCTTGGAAGTGAGGTGCATCACTTTCACACAGATTTAGTTGGCCAGAACGCAATCATACAGCCTCATTGTAGACTAGATAGGTGACCAGGGAAAATCAAACCAGAACAACATAAAAACAAACAAGCAGTACCACCACAAGAAAGCCAATCAAACAAAGGGAAAAAAGAGTGGATAAACACATAGCAGTCCCAGATCTAATCTACAGTTGAACCTCTAATTTGAAAGTAATTAGTGCACTTTCTCTTTATCTATGTAAGCAGAGGACCAGATGATTCCTAGGTTGGAGTGTCCTGCTTGGAGGTGAGGCTGGGCAATCAAGCTAGAGTAATGCACAGGCTCTTTCTACCTCTAATATTCTGTGATTCAGAAAAGCAACGGAGACTTGGAGCCGAATTATCCAGCTGAATTTCTGGTGTCTTAAACTGAGTTTTTGGAGTAGAAATAGAATGTTGAATTTCATTTCATAAATTGTTCTTCCAGCTTGACGTATTGGAGATTTTTAGCACGCATGCTCACACCTGGCTGCCCGCCACCTTCTGCCATTGCAGATACGCTTACAGGAAACCATAAGTGAATCTGCTTTTGATGCTGGCAGCATCTTACTAAAATGCTTTTGCTGGCATCATGGAACAGGAGCAGAATTCAGTGGGGACCAATAATGAGGCTATTTAGAAAGTTCTCCTCCACCCCCTGACAAGGCAGATGTGGTGGGGATTTTTCCACTCATACTCTGTTGATGGTGGCCGAAATTAGTGCAAGGGCATCAGAAAGGTTTAGATCTTGAGAGTTGAAGCCCCAGACCCACAAAGAAGACAAATCTTTATTCTCTCATCTTGTAAGAGGAAAACAAACTCCCTCTAGAACTTCTAACATCTCTTCTTTTAACAGACCTGGAAAACCCATAGCTGTGTGTCACTTTAGAAGGAAAAGAAGTACTGACCTCCACTAATACGTATCTTCAGGTTAAAGGATTTAATTTCTCCCCCCATGAAATCATGTCATATTTAAACAGCACTTTCTTCTAAGTATTCCCATTCACTTCTGTCATGTTACTTCAAACTCCAGGCCACAGTGTGAGGGTAGATTTTATGCTTCCTCCTCATTTAATAGGTAAGACCCCTTGTGGTACAGAAAGGTCCGTGAGAGATGAACTCAAGATTAGCACCCAGATCTCTACACTTTCAAACTGCTTTCATTTGACACATGAAGTTATATCAGCTGATAACGTCTTCTCCTACACCCGACACCAGCTCATTGCAATGTTAGCAAAAAAAGAATAATCTATTTATCCATCTGTCCATCCACAAACTATATCAGGTATTATGTTTGAGATACAGAGATGAATCAGAGAAGTCTCTGCCTTTAACACATCCATGGCTTACTAGGGGAAGTGGACAGAGATAAGTAAATGATTAATCTAATTAAGTACTTAAGGTACAGTGGATATGATTGTGAAGAGGGAATTGAATTGGTCACAATAAGGTCAAGACTTGTATTATAGGAGGTGACACTTGAGCTGAATCTTACATGTATATGACGATTAGATGTGCAAGAGGCCAAAGGACATTTCTAGATCAGAAATCAGTTTGTAGCTTGTTTGAGGTTTAAAAGCTTGAAGGAATGTGGTCTGTGTAAGGGTATCATGGCATACGTGGAACAGTCATTATTTCCGGGGAGCTGTCTGGCAAAGTTTCCGGGTGAAAAATGAAGGATGAGGTTTCTGTGATCATAGTGTGCAACCTTGTGTTTATTCTCATGATGATGAGTGTCACATTTCCTTGATCTGTGCAACTGTGTCTTCTCTACCTCACACAACCTAGTGCTTGATTATGGATGGTCACGTCTTTTTCTGTCTTTGTTATCCCCTGTAAGCATGGGATTCCTGGTTCAAAAGTTCTGAGACATATCAGATTGTCACTGTATCTCCCAGCCCAAAGCTAAGAGGTGCCAAAGGTGTGCTTGATCATTTGAAACTATCCATACACCAAGCAGTGAGCTCATGGGGACATTATCAAGGTATGGCATCAAAGTGGAAAAGCATAAAATAAGGGCAGAGTCTCTAATGGATAATAGACATGGAAAGCAATCGTTTCAATTTCAGGAAGAAGGAGTTCATCTGAGAATCAAGTTCTCTGGGTTCTCAAATAAGGTACTACTATTTATGTCTGGGAAGAATTGGGAAGCTTTAGTGTCTGCTCCCACTTCAATCTAAACTCTCAGGGCAAGAGGTCTGGGTGCCTGGTTACTGCCAAATCTCTAGTGACTAGCACAAAACAGGTGTGTTCAATATACTTTCTGAATGGGTAAATCTACGAGAATTATTCCTTGAACTTTATTTTAAAGGATGTGTAGGTGTTTATCAAGAAGAAACAACAGGAATTCTATATTCTAGGCAGAGAGACTAGCTCATGTAAAGACACATACACAGGTATATATTTTTATTTGCCTAAATGTTACTCCCTTGAATGTAATTCCAGAGGGAGTACTTGTAAAGTGTGGATATAAATGGAATTCTAGATAATGGCCTTCCTTTTTATAGATTTTGATTGAAGACATCCCACATTTTGCTGTGCTAGTGGCTTTAGCAAGGTTCACCACACCAGCCAATATCAGGCACGGGCTTCGTCAGCTGCTGTCCTTTTCAAACCACCTGCATTGGGGGGGTGGGGTGGGGGCGCATTGTTGCACTTGCATTCTTTGCCTTTATCCTTTTATTGTAAATATGTATCAGGTGAGATTGGTCATAAGCAATTTGATCATGTAACCTAGTTTTTCTGGAATAGTCCTGATTTGTGCCTGTTTTCTCAGTATCATTATTAACAGGGCATCCTTGCACTGTGAAAAGAATCTGGGCTTGATCAACAGAAGAAGTCTGCCTTTCTCTCAACCTTCAATGAAGGGAAGTGATTGTTGCAGAAAAATCACTGCCACCGTTTTTAATGACTGCTGATTCAACACTTATTCGTCAGATATTTCTCAGATGTGATTCTGTTCTGAATATTCCAAGGACCTTTAGAGATCCACAGGACATGGTCTCCCTTTGGCCTTTGTTTCAAAATGATTATCGCACTTACTTTGTCTCACTCACAGTTGGTTGTGAGAATAACATAGTGGGTGCTGTAAATATTTGGTGGATGATTATAATGAGCCATGTAGGTTATTTCATCTATCAAAGATAAGAATAAATACATATCTTGTGCACCACCCTTTTATATTGGTGGCATATTTGGTATACTTGTGGTGGCAGAAGTGTCACTGTAACAATGGAAGTATATCACTTTAAAATCCTAGCCGAATTGCTTATGATGGACAGATTTCTACAGAGTTTATGGAATAAGACAAACTAGGAAGAAAGGCATGCTTCCAAAAATTAGCCAATAAATCCTATGAGCCACAGGAGAATATTGTGTTGTTGTTAAGTGCCGTCAATTCGTAGACAACTCGTTGTTGTTGTTGTTATGTGCCGTTGAGTCGTTTGCGACTCATAGCGACCCTATGTACAACAGCCCTAAACTCTGCTCTGTCCTGTGCCAATCGCACTGTCTCTGACACACCCATCCTAATTATCCCAGTCACTAAATCAATCCACCTCATAGAGGGCCTTCCCCTCCTGTGCTGCCCCTCCACCCTCCCAAGCATGATGTCCCTCTCCAAGGACCGGTCTCTCCTCACAACATGTCCAAAGTATGTCAGACGGAGCCTCAGAATCCTTGCCTCCAAGGAGCCACGCGGTTTAACCCTTTCCAGGACGAACTGTTTTTTTTTTCCTAGCAGTCCATGGTGACGCTATAAATGATAGACCCGGACAGTTGTGTAACTTTCATCATTTCTCAAAGTTTATAGAGTTTCCAGAGGCAAGCTATTTCGGAAGTGGATGCCACTTCTGCTTGTTTTAATCGGGGAGCTCCACCAAACCCTGTCCACTATGGGTAACCATTATCACATTTGATGTGTCAGTATCACAGTGTTTAACATCACAGCAACTACAAGTTACCTCTGTACAGCAAATAGACAGCCCAGGGATATACCGCTTAGAATAATGTTTGACTAAAAACAATTAAAACCAGGCCTGAGGGCCGCAGATTATAATCACCCACCTTTGACCTGATAATTTAATTTTCTGTCCACTAGGCCCACAGAGCTCTCTCTATGTTGGTAGTGGTGGTGTTAAGTGCCATTGAGTTGTGGATGACTGATAGAATGTGGCTGTACCAAAACACTGCCCCACTTGGCAGCCAGCACATACTGCTGACCCCCTGCCTTTTTAAATAGGGGGCAGAATACAATCAATTCACTCCTGATGGCTGATAAACATTGCACCTAAGGAATACTGTCCAGTATAATGTTGGAAAATAAGATCCCAAGGGTGCAAGCCACTTAAAATACACGGTTGCTTTAACAGTGGAAGTAGGCTTGAGCGTACCATTGATCCTGAAGATGGTGCAGGAAGGATAGTGTTTCTTTCTGCTGTACAACGGGTCACCAAGGAGTTAAAACTGACTAGACAGCAACAAGCTACCTTATGGGTCAATTTGATATCAAGTGAGTTAATGCATGAAAAAGGGCTAAGAGTAGTGTCTGATAGAGTAAGTGCTTAATAGATGTGAGAGCACTTTGTGAAAAATAGATGTGAAAGCTATCAATAGCTTCCTACAGCTTAAAAATTAGCAAGGCAATTGTCTGAAAGCTTTATCTAAGGAAGGTTGTGCTTGTTAATTTATTCAACCATCATTTATTATGAATCAGATATTAAAATCCCATTCTCTCACACAAAGGGGTCAAGCCTACTTAGTGGGAGAGGCAGACAAGCTAAAAAAGCTATAAGCTTACTTACATATATGTCATGAAACAATATCCTATAATCTGTGGGGTCTGTTAGTGGTCTGTTAGGTCCCTCTTCGTAGACCATTTCTTGAAAAATATCAACAGAAAGTAAGAGTTGCATAATACTAGTTATTAAAATAATATCATTTGAGTGGAAATTTGGAAAGGTGATTGTGACTGGTTAGTGGAGTTGAGTCAGAAATAGAAGTAAGGATATACTGATAATAACCCAGGAAAGATGTAGAAAACACAGAGATAGTAGCAGTGAGAATAAGAAAAGTTAAAGAGATAACATTTACAGAACTAAGTGTTTGGTGGAACACCTGAGAAATTTACAGACAAGCTTCCTGGCTTGGAGAGAGGTAGTTTTGAAGGACAAAATTAAAACACCAGATTTATTTTAAAGCTCTTTCTGGATACTTGTAAAACATGTGTTGTCAATCTTGAGTGTCTGTTACAGTTTGTGGGAAAAGGATGGGCAATCTCCCCCCATACAATTAAATGCCTGAGAAAACCCACCAGAGAGTTAACTATGGGTAGGTTCAGACTCAGAGGCACTCAACCATAACAACTATTTCTGTAAGAGAGCTATGGTGGTTAAGTGGTAAGGAGCTGTGCTGCCATCCCAATGGCACACGATTTGAATCTACCAACTGCTCTCTGAAAGGAAGATTGGCAATTTCCTCCCACGTGATTTACTGCCCCTGAAAACCCGCTAGAGGGTCATTTCTAACTCGACAGTACATAAGAACAACACTGCTACTTGTGAGTGCAGAATGAATGAAAAGTAGATGAACTGTGAAATTTGAGGCTAGGGAAGATAAGAGAGAAGAACAAGTTGTCCTGTGTGCTTGGGAGACCTCAACAACTGAGGCATTCCATTTAGAACCTTGACTAGCAGTTACTGAATGCTTTCAATTGGATGTAAAAGACAAAGAGGCTAGGACCTAGGAAGATAGAACTTATCCAAGGTCACACAACTAGTTGGCAATGATACTGTTGCTAAAACTGTCTTTTGTTTCCGGATTTGCCTTTTCTCCTATCATTTTTGTATTACTTAGAATAGACTAAATAGGGAGCTCTGGTGGTCTAGTGGGGAGGGAGTAGTGCTGCCAACCCAAAGGTTTGTGGTTCGAATCCACCAGCCACACCAGGTGAGTGTGTGGGTGGAAGATCGGGGAGAGATTAGTTTCATCAGTGATTGGTGAGCTTCACAGTGTCTCGCATGGGTTGTGTGAGTGTGTAGTAGAGATTTAGAACAGCATTCTCTGTGATATTTATATATTGGGAGTTTTCACAAGATTCTAATTTGGAGAGAGTACTTTAAGAAGAAAAAATCCTCTGGAGTTGTGCATTGACTAAAACAATATTTGTCATTGCTGTTTTTGTTCTTATGTGCTGTCAAGTCATATAGACTCATAACGACTTTATGAACAACAGCTCTGAACCCTACTCTATCCTGAGCCATTCTCATTGTCTCTGACACATATACCCTCATTATCCCAGTTACTGTGTCAATCCATCTCATTGGCAGTCTTCCTCTCCTTTAATTGCAATGACAATGGCCTGGATCAGGAGCACCATAGTCCCTAGACTGACAGTGTTTCTTTTAAGCACTCTGGAGAGGTCCCTGACAGCAGGCTTTGCTAATACAGTTCGTCTTTTAATTTCCCGATGAGTGTTGATTGTGGGACCAAGCAAGCAGACATTGTTAACAATCTCAGTAGTGCTGCTAGTTGGCTCAGTGGTGAGAATTTTTGTTTTCTTGATGTGTAACTTCAGTCCATATTGGAGGTCCTCCTCAATTTTGGCAAGCAAAGTTGTGTCATCTGCATAGTGCAGGTTGTTGATGAGTCTTGCTCTAATTCTGATGCCATATTCCTCTTAACAAATTCCAGCCTCTCTAATGATCTGTTCTGCATACAAATTGAAAAGATATGGAGACAGGATGTAGCCCTGGCACTCTTTTCCTGATTTTTGAACCATGCAGTTTCCTTGCTCTGTTCTGACAACTGCTTGGAAGATACCTTGGAAGAAACAAAGGCCTGACTATCTACTGCTGAGAGATCACAGATATTGGAAACCCTCTGGAACATAGTTCTGCTCTGAAACACATGGGACCAGCATCAGTTGGAACTGACTGGGCATCAGTAGGTTTAGTTTCTCCTTGTAGGCTTTTCGAAGCTCTGGTAGTCAGTAGGAAGTTCCACTAGAGAAGGTTGGATAATCTTTTCCTTGTCAATTTAGAGCCATGGAAATTGCTAGAGGGTCAGCTGGGAATTGGTTCCAACTCAATAGCAACTAGTTTTTCTATATATCTGTCTGTCCATCAATCTGATTATTCAGTCGAGCAATAGATAGCTACTTAGGGAGTGTGGAGAGTCCCTAGACAGGGCAAACAGTTAATGGACTTGGTCACATCTATTCAGAGACAACTTGGAAGAAATACGTGGTGTTCTGCTTCAGGAAGTCAGCCATTAAAACTCTGTGGAGCCCAGTTCTACTTTGACACACATGGGATCAACAAGGTTCAGAGTAACTGCTCCCTCCCACTCTCTCTCCCCCCCCCCCCCCCCTCACCCCCACTTCCTCCCCTCTCTTCTCTCCCTCTTTCCATCTCTCGCTCTCTCTTTCTCTCCCTTTGCCTCCCTCCCCCTTCCCCCTTTCATTAACCTTAAGTCAGACACTGTGAGACTGGTGCTGATACAGTTGATAAGACAAGGTTTAGATCATAGGGTTGCTATGAGTTGATGACATCTAATGACAACATGAACTCCTGAAAACTACAAAAGGAGCCTGATGGTATGTATATACAGTTTGTCAGTCTGCTCCCAATAAAGTTGGCCATTTGACTGAATAGGCAGTCTCCCTGGTGAAGATTTAAAAGTTGAATCAAACTGCTGGCTGTGGATTAGAGTTTTGGGCTTATTAACTCTTGTTAACATAATATGTTACATGTTGTGCTTCCAACTGAAAGATTGGTGGTTTGAATCCAGCGTCAGCCTGCAGGAGAAAGATCATTTTCTCATACCAAGACTGATAGTCTTAGAAACCTGGTGGTCACCATGAATAGTGTTTTTTATGTTTGGTTTTTGTTGTTGTTGTTGTTGTTGTTTTTTCATAACTCTCTTAAACGCTTTCACTTTCTAGGTCTTGGCTGTGTGGCAGGGGTTGGAGTATGAGGGTGTGGGCACATAATGAATTCCTGCTTTAGAATGTAATGGGAGTAGTGCCCTTCTCTTTCC
Organism: Elephantulus edwardii; assembly: GCF_000299155.1. Taxonomy (NCBI): domain Eukaryota; kingdom Metazoa; phylum Chordata; class Mammalia; order Macroscelidea; family Macroscelididae; genus Elephantulus; species Elephantulus edwardii. Next base: position 4,682,758 of record NW_006399755.1, read on the forward strand.
AGTATCTTTTACAGTATTGGAATGCTGAATACAACATTCTGGCTTACTGAGAGTTGCCTGTGATTGAAGGCCTCTCATGTTTTAGAAGCACAAATTCTTGTGCAAACCTTTATACTCTGTTCACTAAATTAAAGTGCCACAAGAGCATTTCCAACTGTACCAATACAGTCACGTCTCTATTAAAAGCTCCTGGATTGAACCCAGTTTATTTGTCTTGAAGAGCTACTTTCATCCGAGAATTCCTGGTTTTAGTCACTTGAACATGTCTAGGTGGAAAAAGACCCTTCTTTTGGTAGAAATTTCTCACATCAGAATAATAATTTTGTGGAATGGTAGATTCCAAAATTTAGTTTTTTCTTGATTCACCTTTGGGATTCATCTATTTTTCATGTCTTTTTAAGAGAGACCATATCTCAGCCTGCCACGTGAATATTCCTTTCACTTTAGCAAATATTTACCAAGCTCCAACTACAAGACAGCCGTTGTGCTCAGCTGGATAAAAACAAAAACAAATAAGAAAAATCCTTGCCCTTGAGTACCTTGAAAACAGGTAGAGGAGACAGACCTGTAAAAAACTTGTGATAATACCATGGAATGAGTTCTATGGAAGCAAAAAATTCTATCAAAGCTCAGACAACAAAGAAGCTAATTCTCCTTAGTAGGGTTGAGGCCTTGAAGGATAAGAAGGGCGAGAAGACATTCCAGATGGTGAAACCAGCAGGAACAGAGGCATGGGGCTCAAGGGCCAGGTGTTGTCAGGGGATAGGTGAGCACAACTTGAGCTGTATATATGGAAGGAAACATCCCAGAGGAGTCAGGAAGCTTAAATGTGGGCCAGATTGTGAAAAGCCTTGAATACCCTACTTGATAATTGGATTTGATATTAGCAGTGAGGATCATGGAAGGAATTTCAGGCAAAAGAGTGACAAAATATAGGTTGAACCATATTAAAATATTTGCTTTTGAACTATGAAAACAATTTCATGTGTTCCAATCTAATTAAGAGTAGTTAAAATTTTTATGTAACAGCATGTTATCCCCTGCAGTAAGCACCTTACATGCATTATCTCATTTAATTCATTCAGCCTGTCATTATTATCATCTCCATTGCAAAGATAAAGGCAGTGAAGTCTAGTATCATGAAATTTGCTCAACATTCCAGTTTATGATATCTCAGAACCTATGCTCTTCGTGATTTTTAGCCAATTGCCTTCAGTTATATGTTTTATTGAAAATGATGCCACAACCAGATACTGGAAGAACATAATACTAGCTTTTTGTTTGGGGGATTTAAAAAGCTATATTTTCATCCAGAAGTTTTGTTTCCATTTATCCAGCACTCTTTACACTGCAAAGTCAGTAGGAATGTGAACATTCTTACACTATAAAGTTGCCTTGCTAAGTTCTGGTAGTGTAGACCACAGGCATCTCTGACAGTTTAAACCCACCAGCAGTTGTTGCAATCAATAGTCTTGAAAATCCAATGGAAGGTCTTCACAAGTTGGAACTGGCTTGATGGCAGTTAGTGAGTGAGTATGATTACTGAAAATTTAATTTGTTGTTGTTGTTATGTGCCGTCGAGTCGCCTGCGACTCATAGTGACCCTATGTACAACAGCCCTAAACTCCGCTCTGTCCTGTGCCAATCGCACTGTCTCCGACACTCCCATCCCAATTATCCCAGTCACTGAATCAGTCCACCTCATAGAGGGCCTTCCTCTCCTGCGCTGTCCCTCCACCCTCCCAAGCATGATGTCCCTCTCTAAGGACTGGTCTCTCCTCACAACATGTCCAAATTATGTCAGATGAAGCCTCAGAATCCTTGCCTCCAAGGAGCCACCCGGTTTAACCCTTTCCAGGACAAATCTGTTTGTTTTCCTAGCAGTCCATGGTATTCTCAATACTCTTCTCCAGCACCACAGCTCAAAGGCATCAATTCTCCTTCTATCTAATTTGTTAATAAGGATAGAATAAGATCAGGCAGCGGTGCTGTCGAGTTGAGTATACCTCATAGTAAACCTATGACCAACAGATCTGAACCTTGTCCTCTCCTGAACCATCCTAACCATCTCTGATAAGCTCCGTACTGTTGTTATGACTGTTGTTACAGTCACTGGATCAGTCCATCTTGTTGAGGATCTTCCTCTCTGTCTCTGACCCTCGACCATTTCCAACATGATGTCTTTTTCCAAGGACATTTCTCTCCTGACAACATGCCCAAAGTATGTCAGACAACGTTTCAATATCCTTGCTTCGAATGAGCACCCTTGTTTCACTTCCCCCAAGACAGATTTGTCTGTTCTTTTAGTAGGCTATGGGATATTCAATATTCTTCTGAAGTACCACAACTCAAAGGCATTGGTTCTTCTTCTGTAATCTGTTTATTGCCCAATTTTCAAATGTGTCAAAAGTAATTGAAAACATACTAACTTGGATCAGACAAAACTTAGCCTTTAAACTGACATCATTGCTCTTTAGCACTTTGGAGATATTCTTGACATAATGTTGTAGATGTTCTTCTTGTTATGTGTTGTCGAGTTTGAACCTACTCCTAAGTGACCCTCCAGCAGGTTTTCAGAGGCCAAAATTGCATAGGCAGAGAATGGCCCATCTTTCTGTCATAAAGCAGTTGGTAGATTCAAACCCCTTGCTTTTACTGGCAGAGCAACTTCATACTCACTAGGTCACCAGAGCTCCTTTATGTTGTTGTTGTATGTCGTAAAGTTAGAACCGACCTATAGCTGACCCTCCAGCAAGTTTTTAGAGGCAGTTAATTGAATGGGAGGAGATTGCTCATCCTTTTCCAGTGGAGCAGTTGGATTCGAACTGTGTTCCTTCGAGATTGCAGCACAGCTTCTTACCACAGGGGCATCTAAAAATATCAAATGAAAGACTTACTGTTATTCTTGTATGTGCTGTTGAATCACCTGCCACTCATAGTGACACTATGTACAACAGCCCTAAACCCTGCTCTGTCCCTTACCAATCTTATTGTCTTTGACATGCCTATCCCCATTACCTCAGTGACAGAATCAATCCATCTGATTGAAGATCTTCCTCTCTTGCACTATCCCTCCACCCTCCCAAGTATGACTTCCCTCTCCAAGGACTGATCCTGCCTTACAACATGTCCAGAGTATGTCAGACAGAGCTTCAGAATCCTTACCTCCAAGGAGCAGCCTGGCTTCACCCTCTGCAGGACAAACTTGTTTGTTCTCCTAGCAGTCCAAAGTGTATACAGTACTCTTCTCCAGCACCACAGCTCAAAGGCATCCGTTCTCCTTCTATTATCCCTAGTCATTGTCCAGCTCTCTGATGCATAGCAAGCATGGCCTCTATCAGGCACACCTTAGTCTCCAGGTTGTTATCATTGCTCCTCAGGACCTTGGAGAGATCTCTGAGAGCAGACTTTCCCAATGCAATTCATCTTTTAATTTCCTGGTTTCTAGTACCAAGAGTGTTGTTTATAGAGCCAAGCAAACTGAAACTGTCAACAATCTCAATCTCTTCACCATCTATCATGATGCTGCCAATCAGCCCAGTGGTGAGAATCTTTGTTTTCTTGATGTTGAGCTTCAATCTATATTAAAAGCTTCAATGCTTCAGGTCTTCCTCAGTTTCAGCAAGCAGTGTTGTGTCATCTGCATAATGCAGATTGTTGATTAGTCTACTTCCGATCCTGATGCCACACTTCTCCTCATAGATCCCAGCCTCCCAGATAATCTGTTCCACAAATAGATTGGAAAGATATGGAGATAGAACAAATCCTTGATGCACACCCTTCCTAATTTTGAACCATGCAGTGTTTCCTGGCTCTGTTCTGATGACTGCCTCCAGGTCCAAGTATAAGTTTCGCATAAGCTCAATCAAGTGTTCTGGGATTCCCATTCTTCTCGAGTCAGCCACAGTTTGTTGTGATCCATGCAGTCAAATGCCTTGACATAGTCAATGAAACAGAAATAGACATTCCTCTGGTACTCTCTGCTTTCAGCCAAGATCCATCTGACAGTAGCTATAATATCCCTAGTACCATGACTCCTTCAAAACCCTGCCTGGACTTCAGGCAGTTCTCTGTTGATGTGCTGTTCCAATCATTTTTGGATGATCTTCAGTAGAATCTTGCTTGCATGTGAAATCAATGATATTGTTCAAAAATTTCCACATTCTGTAGGATCACCTTTCTTTGGAATGGGAACAAATAATAGATTTCTTCCGGTCAGTAGACCAGGTGGTTGTCCTTCGGATTTCTTGGCACAACTTGGTGAGAACATCCAGGGCAGCATCTGCTTGTTGAAATATGTCATCCGGTATGCCATCAATTCTAGGGGCCTTGGTTTTTGCCAATTCTTTCTGAGCAGCTTGAACTATTTCCTTCATCACCACAGGCTCTTGCTCATACATTATTTCATTAAATTCTCCTGTGTCCACCAATTCCTTTTGGTGCAATGACTCTGTATACTTTTTCCATCTTCTTTTAATGCTTCCTGGATCATTTACTATTCTGTCCAAAGCATCCTTAAGTACTGAAACTCGAGGTTTGAATTTGTTCGTAAGTTCCTTCAGCTTAAGAAATGTTGAGTGAGTTTGGCCCTTTTGATTTTCTCACTCCAGCGCCTTGCACATTTCATTGTAGTACTTTACTTTGTCTTCCCGTGCTGCCCTCTGGAATTTTCTGTTCAATCCTTAATATCTTGATTTCTTCCCTTTGCTTTGGCTTCTCGGCACTCCAGTGCAATATTTAGAGTTTCTTCTGACATTCATCTTAGTCTTTTTATTCTCTTCTGTCTTTGTAATGACCTTTTGCCTTCTTCCTGGATGATAATCTTGATATCCTCCCACAGCTCATCTGATCTTCGCTCATTAATGTCCAAGGCTTCAAACCTGTTCCTGACATAGTTTTGAAATTCAAGTGGGATGTACTCAAGGTCAAATTTTTTTCCTGTGGACTTGATTTCATTTTCCTCAGCTTCACCTTGAACTTCCATATGAGTAGTTGGTGATCTGTTCCACAGTCAGCACCTGGCCTAGTTTTTACAGCTGATATTGAGCTTTTCCAGCAATTCTTTCCACAGATGTAATCAGTCTGATTCCTATGCATGCCATCAGGTGAAATTCATGTTTATAGCCTGCATTTGTATTTCATATAAAATGTATTTGCAATGAATAAATCATTGATTGTGCAATATTCTGTTATTCTATCTATGGTTTCATTTCCACTTACCTATAAATTCTGACATATTAAAGCTGGCCAAAATGCACCCCTGTGTTAATTCCAACTCATGGTGATCTCTGTCTTTATAGAAGCAGATTGCCATATCTTTCTTCTGCGGACTGGCTGGAGGATTTGAACTGCTGATCTTTTAGTTAGCAACTGAATGCTGTTAACTGTTGTGCCATGGGGGCATCACTAGGGCAAACAGAGACTTAGGAATCATCTAGTGTCATTCTTATTTACTCAAGAATTCTGTGGCCCAGAAAAGAGAAGGGATTTGCCCAAGGTTATTGGTAAATATTGGTAGCAGTGTTACAACTGGCCTTGAAGTCTCCTGTCTCCCCCTGTGCATTTCCTGGTGATTTAAGCTATACCTTATTCTCACAGAAACACATAGAGTGCTTACTGTAAAGAAGGGTTATTGCTCTGGGCATGTTCTTCAGAAATACTCTGTCTGACACATGGAAATGTGTTATACTTCATGTTACACAGATGACTTGATTTGGCTATCTTCTGAGACAGAATAAAGGGTACATTGATCAGAGGAAATGTGTTTTTAACTACTCATGTCTTAAAATTGGCATATAGATAATATGATGGTCCTTGATACTAAATTTTAACAATGAAGAAGTCCACTGAGAGATTACTGTTCTGAGTCCTTCTGTGTTTGTTTTGTTGTTATCCAAGCTACGTTATCTGCTCACTGACAATAAAGAACAAATTATAAGCAGGTTATTTGAATTGTAGGACCTTAAAAACATTGTAAGAGTTTCAGAATTTTTTGATCATGAGGAACTTTTACTGGTAAGTTCAACATATATCAAACACATACTTGACTGTCACAAGGTTTTTGAAGGCAAGCAAAGCCATTTTTGCAAGCTTTCTCATTTCCCTGAAAATATAACAACATGTGTGACTGGGACGATTGTTTAGTTATCCCGTGATCCATTTTAAGGATAATGAAATGAGCAAGGTAGGCTTCAAATTATTAAGTAAGTATCAGATTTAGGGAAGGTTGAAATTTTGTCTTTGTATTTTTCAGTAGTCCAGAGTACTTTAGATTGAGTGCAACACAGTTTATACAATCTTGACAGATTTTTGAAAACAATTATTTTAATTATTCATATTCTTAGGGAACAGAAATCAATATCAATTGGCCTTTTTTAGAAAGAACTAAAGTGCAATTTCTGTAATAACCTAAGATTAAAGGTGACTTGGTAAAAAAACATATATTTTTGTGATTCATAAAAACAAAAACATACATATTTGTGATTGATTTCAGAATATGATCAGGTTTTCTTCCAGGGACTTGAGATTTTACAGAGCCCAACATCATTATGGTTATAAAATGATATCATACAAGAAAGTTAGCATGAAATTAGTATTGGAAACCTACCAAGCTTTGGGAATTGTAATGTTAAAACTGCTGTTCAAAACCTTATTATATTTAAAAAAAATACTCATCTTTGTTAAGGATGCAATCTTTTTCAAGTAGGTATTTTGAACTTGTAACTGTTGTTGCTAAGGGGTTGCTAAGGGAAAAAGACTACTCAGCACTAATGTACAACTTTACTCTTTTGCTTAAAAGTAGTTAAAGCATTCCCCCAGCTTCAATGTCAGAAGGAAGAAGAAGAACTAAAAAGGGTCAAGTGAAGAGTTGCCTTTTTCTGACAGTTATACAGGTTGCTTCTCTTGGTTGGTTTTGTTTTTTTGCCTCCCATAAAGAAAGGAAGCAACCTTATGGGTGTAAAAAGTTAGAAAAGTAAGCCCAGCTATTGAGCAGGGAAGAGCTTGTAGTTAATGTTGACTGACAGCAGAAGGGAGGTGCCTGACTTCTTAGGGAAAAAAAATTGTGTATGCATCCTTTCTTTCAAAGATCAACTAGTAAAGGGCATTTTATAATAACCCAATATTACAATTCAGTAAAGGAAGTTCAGTATTAGTGCATAAAGTAAAAGAACTTGTGCTCTAAGAATTTGATTCAAAAGTTTTTTAAAAAGTATTTGGAATCAATAACTTATGCTCTTTTATTGAGTGACCACTGTATTCCAGATATTGATATTCTGTGTGCTGGGATTCTGAGGCAAATGACATGCAGTTTTACACCCTAAATTCACAGTTCAAAGAAAGTTGGTAACTCCTTGTTATGCATTGGACTGCTAACTGAAGTCAAAGGTTCACATTCAGAGCTGAGCAATCTCCTCCCGTCAAGATTTACAGCAGTAAAAACCCTGTAAATCACCAGGGAGCGTCACCATGAATTGGAATCAGCCAACAGCAGTAGGTTTGGTTTTTGTTTTATTTTGGGGGGTGGTTTATAAAAGTTCACAGCACAGTGTGAAAGTTTGAAAATTAATGATTCCCAGGATTAAGCTCAAAAGTGATTTTTTAATAAAGAAAATTTTGAAAATATAAGATTGATGCATTGAGGATCTAATAGAAGATTGTATCTGAAGCTCAGATACCATATCTTTCCACTTCTGTAAGAGAGAATATCATACACATACAAAAGTGCAAACAAAATACGGTATTTGTGATTCTCAGAGGACCAGAGATCTATGATCATCTAGTGGCAAAATACTGAAATTTCATGTGTAGATTTATTTTGGTTATCATTTTAAATGTCAAAAACAATGCCCTGAATATTAGTGTTTTTTAGAATAGACTAACACATATTTAAGGTGACAGATGTTGCCGTGGATGTGCTCACCAAGTTGTGCCAAGAAATCTGGAGAACAACCACTTGGCCAACTGACTGGAAGAGGTCTATATTTGTTCCCATCCCAAAGAAGGGTGACGCAGCTGAGTGTGGAAACTACAGAACAATATCATTGATTTCACATGCAAGCAAGATTCTACTGAAGATTATCCAAAAACGACTGGAACAGTACATCAGCAGAGAACTGCCAGAAGTCCAGGCTGGGTTTAGAAGGGGTCATGGTACTAGGGATATTGTAGCTGATGTTAGATGGATATTAGCTGAAAGGAGAGAATACCAGAAGAAAGTCTATCTGTGTTTCACTGATTATGCAAAGGTGTTTGATTGTGTGGATCATAACAAACTGTGGCTGACTCTGAGAAGAATGGGAATCCCAGAACATTTAATCGTGCTAATGCGAAACCTATACTTGGACCAAGAGGCAGTCATGGGAACAGAGCAGAGCAACACTGCATGGTTCAGAATTGGGAACGGTGTATGCCAGGGATGTGTCCTGTCTCCATACCTTTTCAACCTGTATGCAGAGCAGATTATCCAAGAGGCTGAGCTCTATGAGGAGAAGTGTGGTGTTAGGATTGGTGGACGATCTATCAACAATCTGCGTTATGCAGATGACACAACCCTGCTCGCTGAAACTGAGGAGGACCTCATGAACTTACTGCAGAGGGTCAAGGACTGCAGCCTTCAATATGGACTGAGGCTCAATGTCCAGAAGACAAAAATTCTCACCACTGGACCAATCGGTAGCATCAGGATGGATGGTGAAGAGATTGAGATTGTTCACAGTTTCAGTTTGCTCGGCTCCACGGTCAACACTCTTGGCACCAGTAGCCAGGAAATAAAAAAACGTATTGCGATGGGAAAGTCTGCTGTTAGGGACCTCTCTAAAGTACTCAAGAGCAGCAGTGTCTCTCTGGAGACTAAGGTGCGCCTGATACAGGCCATGGTCTTTGCAATCACTTGTTATGCATCAGAGAGTTGGACAATGACTAGGGAGGACAGAAGGAGGATTGATGCTTTTGAGCTGTGGTGCTGGAGAAGAGTATTGAATGTACCATGGACTGCCAAGAAAACAAATAGATTCATCCTAGAGAGGGTTAAACCAGGCTGCTCCTTGGAGGCAAGGATCCTAGGGCTTCGTCTGACATACTTTGGACATGTTGTAAGGAGAGACAGGTCTTTGGAGAGGGACATCATTCTGGGTAGAGTAGAGGGACAGTGCAGGAGGGGAAGACCCTCTATGAGGTGGATTGATTCAGTGACTGGGGTAATCGGGATGGGTGTGTCAGAGTCAGTGAGACTGGCACAGGATGGAGCATGGTTTAGGGCTATTGTACATAGGGTCGCTTTGAGTCGCAAGTGACTCGACGGCATATAACTACAAAACCAGCAACGCATATAGTGGCCTAGTGGCAAGAAGTTGTGTTGCAATTTCAAAGGTGTGCGGTTTGAGGCCACTGGCTACTTTGTGGGTGAAAGATGGGCAATCTCCTCCCACGCAATTAACTGCCTCTGAAAACCCACCAGATCGTCAGCTATGGGTTGGTTTCTACTCTATGGTGCACAACAACAACAAATAAAAAAAGATTTCATTTAAGTGCCATTGAGTCAAGTATAATTTATAGTGACTCCAAGAACAAGAAATCTGAATTCTGCCATCTTATCATCCTTGGCACATTTGCGTATGCCACAGACATTGTAGCAATATGTTTAACTGAAGACCTCCTTATTCATCACTGACACTCCATCTTTTTTGACCTTCCACTTTTCCAAGTATGATGTCTCTCCCTTTCCATGGAAGAGCCCCTCCTAACAACATACCCAAAATATGAGAGATGAAGTTTCACTTCATTTTTGTTTCCAAGAAACATTCTGATTGCACTTTCTCCAAGACATATCTCTTTATTCTTTTGGCAGTCCATGGTATATTCAGCATTCTTCTCCAACACTGCAGTTCAAAAGCATCAGTTCTCCTGTCATCCTTATTCAATGTCCAGCTCTCAGATGCATAACAAGCAGATGATTGCAAAGACAGTGGCTTGAATCACAGTCTTAGTCTTTAAACTGATGTCATTGTTCTTCAAGACTTTGGAGAAATCCCTGACAGCAAGATTTCCTAATACCATTCATCTCCCAATTTCCTAAAGGATGAACGATCTCCTCCTGTGTGATTAACTGCCTCTGAGAACCCGCCAGATGATGAGCAATGGGTCAGTTCTCACTTGATGGTACACCATCACAACAAGTAACAAGGATGTTGACCATGGAAACAAACAAGATGAAATTGTTAACAGTTTCAATCATTTCCCCATATATCATGATGTTGCCTAGTGGTCTAATAGTGAGGATTTTTCTTTTCTTGATGTTGAGATGTAATCCATATTGAAGGCTTCAGTCTTGATCCTCTGTAGCAAGCACTTCCATTTCTTCTTGCTTTGAGTAAGCAAGGTTGTGTCATTTGCATAACACAGGTTTTTTATGAACCTTCTTCTAATCCTGATGCCAGTCTTCCTCATAAACTCCAGGTAGTATATTATAATGAAAAGATTGTGTTCTGAGGTAAGTGTGAAATAAAAATGTGATTCTATCTATGGTATCTTGAATAAATAATTTATAATCTTTAGTCTTTAGTTTCCTTGTTGTCAATCTCAGAGATGTTAAATTACATTAAAACTGCCTAATTTTTCCAATCATGAATGCTGTTGTTGTTGTTTGTTAGGTGCTACCAAGTTAACTATCTCCTAATGACCCAATGAAGAAGGATGGCAGAAGAATTGATGCCTTTGGAGAAGAGCACTGAACATCCCATGAATGGCCCGGAGAACAGATATGTCTTGGAGAGGGTGCAGCCAGCATGCTCTTTGGAGACAAGAATGATGTGGCTTCGCCTCACATACTTTGGACATGTTGCTGGGAGGGCCTATTTCTTGGATAAGGACATGATGCTGGGAAGGCTGGAGGGTTGGCGAAGGAGAAGAAGGCCCTCAACCAGGTGGATTGACACGGTGCTGCTGCATTGGGCTCTTGGGTGTCAGTAAGTGTGAGAATGGCACACGATAGAGCAGGGTTCAGATATTTTGTTCATAGGGTCACTGTGAGTCGTTCTCAACTTGACGGCAGCTAAAAACAATGACCCATGAACAACAGATCAAAACTCTGCACTCTCCTCACAATCCCTGCCATGCTCAATTCCATTGTTATGAACACTTCATCAACCCCCTTATTAAGGATCTTCCTACCCTTCGCAGACCCTGTACTTTTCTAAGCATCATGTCTTTTTCCAAGGAATAGCTGAGAAAAAGTGTCACTATTCTTGCCTTTAAGGAAAATTCTGGTTGCACTTTCTCCCCACCCCACCCCATTCTTTTGGCATTCCATAGGATACTCTATGTTCTTCTCCAACACAATTCAAAGACATCAATTCTTCTTTTGTTTTGCTTATTTTTTCGTCGACTTTAGATACCACATGAAGCAATTGAAAATACTATAGCTTAAGTCAGAAGCACCATAGTTTTTAAACTGATATCTTTGAAATTTGGAACTTTAAAGAGGTCCTTGGCAGCAGATTTGCCCAGTGCAACACATCTTGAGTCCTTAACTGCTCTTATCTTAGGTGATGATTGTGGATCCAAGTAAAGTTAATAGTTGGTGCTCAAGAAATGCTAGCTAGTGCCTTTCCTTTTAGAAAAGTTTTTCTTGAATAAGAAATCTTCTCTCCCACAGAGATGTATAATTCTGGGGAAAAAATGGGAGTTTTTGTAATAAACTCATAGGAGAGCTGGGAGGAAACTTATGAACAAGTAATGTAGTTCAACTAAGATTACCTGGAAGTCAGTCCCTTCCCACCTTCATTTCCTTCCTGCTTTCTTTGTTCTATGAAATAGCCTATATTTTCCTAGCCCAATTATATCACCTCTTAAGCCTAGATTCAGTTCCAGAGTCTCCATAAGGGGACTTCTTTATCATCAACTACTAGAAGATTGCCCATCTTTCTCTCTCTGAGAAACTAGTGGATTTAAATGACCTGTTTTGGTATTGGCAGTGCAACTCCTTACCTGCTAGGCCACCAGAGCTCTCTAAAAAGCTCAACTGCCCTTAAGTGTTTAACAGTTTGGGTTTGGTTTTTTTTTTAACATGTGCAGCTTAATGACATCAGTTACATTGTTCTTGTTGTACAATCATCACCAATATCCAGTGTCACATTCCATCATGGTGAACAGAAAATAATTATTTCCCCTTTTCCCTCTCTCCCATCTAACCCTCAAACAAACAAAAAGCCCACTCGAACTCATTACCACTGAGTCAGAATAGACTCACAGCTGACTCTCTAGTGGCTTTTTAGAGACGGTAAAACACAAGAGAGATTGTCGATCTTTCTCCCAAGGAGCTGCTGGTGAATTAGACTGTCACCTTTGAATGAGCATTGCAACTCCCTGCAGACTGCCTCATCTACCTCTAGTAATTTTAGTATCTATTGGTTTGCTTATTGTAGCCATTTCATATGAATGAGATCACACAATATTTATCCTTTTGAGAATTACTTATTTCACTCAACATTGTTGTTTTTATGATGTGCTGTCTAGTTGCCTGTGACTTATAGGGATCCTATCTGCAACAGCCCTAAATCCTGCTCTATCTGTGCCAATCTTACTGCCTCTGACATACGTACCCTTATTACCCAAGTCACTGAGTCAATACATCTCATCAAGGGTCTTCCTCTCTTGAGCTGTCTGTCCATCCTCCCAAGCATGATGTCTCTCTCCAAGGACTGGTCCCTCCTTGCAACGTGTACAAAGTATGGAAGTCAGATGAAGCTTCAGAATCCTTGCCTCCAAGGAGCAGCCTGGTCTCACCCTCTCTAGGACGAATCTTTTGTTCTAGAAGTCCATGGAATTCTAATACTTTTCTCCAGAACCTCAGCTCAAAGACATCAATTCCCTAGTCATTGTCCAGCTTTCTGATGCATAACAAGTAATTGCAAAGACATTCAGCATAGTCTTTTCAAAAGTTTTTCCATATTATAACATGTATAAAGGTTTCATTTATCTTTATGGTATAAGATTATATTATATATACATATCTTTTTTATAAAACCTATCATTTATTGATGAACAATTGGTTATTTTCAACTTTGACTGCTGTGAATGGAATTTTGTTCAATAATGGTATATTTACATCTTTCTATTTCACGACCTTGTTACTATTTTTTTTTAACATTCTTCCTTTTACTGTTAGGATTCATGCATTTTAAAACCCCCAAACTCCTTTCCCTACCAGATTATAAATTCCTTGAACATGGTAACTATCACTAGTATTTCTTCTTATTCCTCATGCTGAGAATTTAGAACTAAGGTCTGCCCTCAAGACTAAGTAAACGTTTAGCTGAAATTAGCATCTGGGGTAGCACTAGGAAAGTCTACTCAGCCTTTATTTGTTACTATTATTATTCTCTAATTGTTTTGAGAGTTTTTGTTATCTCATCATCCACAACACAATTGAGTTATCATGAAGCGAGGTACTACATCAGGCTTTTTTTCTCCAGTTTCCATAGTAATAATAATTAACATTTGCAATACTGACTCCATCAAGCCCTTATTTCATCTTAATCCTGGCAACAATCCTAAAGGAAGTATTATGCACCCATTTTGTAGATAAGAAAATGAAGTTTAGGGAACATAACACATAATTTTTCACTAGGAAGATACTAATTAATTCCTGATTGAATATAATGGAATGGTTCTTGGGACAATGTTTGGACAGTGTTTAGGATGTAATGGTCCTTGGGACAATGTTGAGGTGGTGATGGAACTAGACCCTATACTACAGGGACTGAGTATAGTTAATCATTATTTGCTTAGTGGCTGCTCTGAGTAAGTTTTGCCAAATCTGGAGCAGGAGTAGAGGGTGGGAGGCACATACAAATCTAGCAGGTCCTTAGGATATGTTGTTTTCCTGCTCTAATCCTTTGTGCAGTCTGCTCATGATAGTAGATTAAATAAGACATATCTTGAGAACATACCAAACTAAAAATATGTCATAAAGAAATATCTCAATTTGTAGTTGAGACTAAATTATGCATGCTTTCCACTCTGCCTTTCTTTTGTCTGCTACTTTATCCTATCTTTCTCATTAATTCAACAAATATATACTAAGTATATTCTCTTATGAAGTAATGGAAGAGAGATTTTACTGGTAGAACAAGAAAACTCCTATTGTTCAAATTAATGAGATTGTTTAGTTAAATGTGCATTTACCATTGTCACTACTGTGATAGTGATTGAGACTGCCTGCTGCACACCAAGTGCAGTGTGTGGTATACAGTAGACCTTCCGTAAAACATAACAATTTTTACTCACTGTTAAACTGTCATCTTCTTCTCCCTTCCTTCTTCTCTATCCATTTATCCTTCTTATTCTACAGATATACCTTACTTATTATCTTTCACAATACACATACTCCTTTATTGATTGCTGTTGTTAGATGCTATGGTGTGGAATTTCACTTGATGTGAACGTATATACAACAGAACAAATTACTACTTATACTGTCCTATACCATCCTCACGGCCTTTTATTGGAAGTTACAGAATTATATATGAGTCTAGAATTTTAAAAAACCTCAATATTGAATTCTTTTTAAAATTATTATTAAATGAATTGTGCACATTAATGGTATGAATAGCTACCTCATTCTTAATCTGTTCAGGATCTTGAGCTTTGCAAACATTTATATTTGCTTATTTCTTTATTTTTCCTTCTTATTGACATTTATCTGAAATTAAATGAAAAGATCCAAAATCCCTTAATGCAGGTATCTTTAAAAATTCTTGTGTGTTTGTATGTTGACCCTGCTGTGTTTTCTTGAGCTATGAGGAAGAATATGTCGTCAGTATGCCTGTAGTGATACTACAGGAGTGAGATTGTTTAGGTAAATGTGAATTTACCTTTTTTTAGACTTTTGTAAAGGAGGCTGTTTTTCTCTGCTCTTTTTATCCGTGCCCCCCACCCCCTGCCTCCCTAGATAGACACGGTAGTGTTTTAAGAGCATGGTTGAAGAAACTTTTGTTAAAAAACCCGAAACCATGTTGATCTGGAAGAAAACCTGTTTTCACCTACTTTTCTAGCATAAGGCTTAAGAATAGGAAAAGAAAGTGGGAAGAGCAAGTGTGAACCTACCCTTAGGTCAGTTTACCTGCCCAGGTGAACTCAGTGATTTAACTGGTCTAGACATCCATTTATCACATTTTTCCTTCTACAGTAGCATGCTAGCTCTTCCTTCAACCCATGTTACATGAAACTACTTAGGAAGGAGAATGACCTCACAGAGTCAGGTCATACATCTCAAAGAGAACATCGGCAGTGAATTTCTGATCCTTCAGGAGCACTCCTTCGTGCCTGGCTGGCGAATCTTTCTTGTACATATTTCTATAAAATTTTACTTACTGTTTCTTTGTTAACAAGAAACAAAAGCCAACAAATAAATCCAACAAATGAAAATGAAGCTTTAAATTGTACCAAATACCTTTAAATAGAATATACTATTGTCTGGGTGGACCAGTTCTGGGTTTTTTTAGAAAAGAAATGCCAGCACTTTAGCTTTCTTTATCAGGGGACGCCAGAGGATAAAAAGAAACTGAAGCACAGGAAAATGTCAGGTCATAGTCAATGATGACGCTATTTAAATAGTGTGCCGTAATCATATTAGGGACAGAGCACATGGAATTCCCGATTTCTACATGACAGTGAGGAAGGGACAGCAATTATCTATGCGGTGTGTGTGTGTGTGTGTGGGTTTGTCAGTGTCTGCTCACTCTACCTTTCCACCCATTTTGCTAATTTAATTGAGGGGCAAGAAGTAATCCAGACACCCAGAACAGCAGAAAAAGGTCTGCAGCTGTGTGCTTGGAGGAACTGGTGTGGAGAGAGAGGCTCAGGCTGACTTGGAGTTTTGTGCTGTTGCACGTGAAAGCTCTGGAACTGCCCTAATCGACTGAAAATGAGCCGGCTATGGTCATATGGAGCAGGTCTGTTTAGCCACATCGCTGGGTAGTATGGCAGATGGTAGACCGTCAATGGGTGGTATTGATTGGCTGTATTCGCCTTAGGGTAACAAGACTATGGGGTCCTTAAAAAAGGGCTGCTTCTTCCTTTCCTTTGTGTAGTTACATACAGTAGTGGTTTCCTCTCCTGATTTTCCCCTAACCACCCCCCCCAACCTCTCTTTTTCCCCTCCTTTTCAAATCAAAAGTCTTCCTTGGTAATCAAAATAGAGAGGTTACCTTGAGATAAACACTCTTTAAATTATCACCAGGGCAAGAAAATGCGAGAATGTCTTATTTACTAGGCTGATTACATTTTAATGTTCGAAGAAAGTGACATTTTTTAATTAGTGTTTAAGACATATGGTGAGTGTACAAATTAGCTTATTTCATACAACCAGAATTTGATGAGAGCAACTCCTCCTCCTCACTCCCCAGTTAAAAATTGTCACTTGAAACTTAATATATGCAAGGTGGTTAAATGCTATTACGTGATGCGGCCTTGACTTAAAGATGAAGAAGATGGTCACTATTATCTGTGACTAAATGTTGCCTGGATGGGCCAGAAAAATACTCCAGTGTTTGCAGGAAGATGTGGAAGTTCCAGGGTTTTCATTTTTCCCAGCCAAGGAAACAAAATGCAAGGTACATATATGTTGATTTTTTTTGATGCATGGAAACAGAATGGTGTATGCAAGCTTTGTAAGTAGTAAGACTCCTTAAAATCAGACCATACAATAGTATATGTGATACAGTTTCTAATTGTACAGGTGGGTCTATATCCATTTAACACCTCCTTCCTAGTCATTTTCAGCTTGAGACATTTTGTGTATTCCTGGCAGAGGAACAAGTTAATTAGAATAAAGGGGTACAAAGGACATGCCAAATTGACTATACATCCGAGATACTATAGAAGGCTATGCTCTGTGTCAAGACAGCTCTTAGGAAGAATGGACAGCATTGAGTTATTGATTGCTTTACTCTTGTGGTTGTTTTAACTATTCATTTAATTGCTTTTTTTTAAAAATAAAATAAAAAAGATGCTTAAGGATTTCCCCCACCCCTGGCTACTGGTTATTTCCTTCTGAAAAATTAGCATAGTGTTTTGCACAAAGTGATAAAAGAAAAGTTGCATCCTTAAACTCTTACCTCCATCCTGACTGTGCAGTGTCCATATGTGCACTTTCGAATTGGGTTTTCATCACATGTGCAATTATTTTTATCTTTTGGCTAACGGAAACCATTTCCATGGAGTTTGCAGGTTGTACTGTGTTGATTGAATTTTCCTGTTCATTTGCTGAATGAAACAAAGCTTGTTTGTGTTTCATTCTTCACAGTTCTTTTTAGAATTGGTGGTGGTGGTTTGTTTCCTCGCAATACGACAGGAGAAGAATTTTATTTATTTATTTTGACAAGGTACAGCGAGAGACAATCTTGCATGTTAGGATGCTGGCATTTCTTATGTCACATCCTACACTCAGAAGCAATTCCAAGGGGTGGGGGGGGGAACCAACAATAACAGTCTTTTAAGATGGTTCATTTCAATCTGTGCACTCTACCCACCTGGTGGTTATATAGTGAACTGTTACTTTAAAGAGTAGTTTAAACACCAGCCATGTTTGGGGCAGGCTGCTCTTCCAAAGAGAGCAGTACATATAACAGGAGTCTAGTGTGTGAGAGATAAGGGGAAAATTCAGCTCACTGACTAGAGGTTTTAATGTGCGAACTCTAGGGAAATACTATATTGACTGTTCCGTGGCGCGCAAGAAAATTGAAAAACCCTTTGCAGACGGAGTGCTTTGCAAAGGATTCTTTCTGTTTCTCTTAAAACAAAATCTGTGGCAAGATGTTTGAAATCAGCAGGACGCTTAATGCTGCTTTGTTAAATAATGAGGTAATATTTTGTCACTTTTTTCTGGGCAGCATCTGTTTGTTTTTTTTTTTTTTTTGGTTGGTTTTTTGTTTTGGTTTTGTTGTTTTTGTTTTTTGGGGTTTTTTCCTTAATTTGTCCCCCACCCCCTTTCATACTCCCCCCTCAATGTTTATGAAGGATTCTCCCCCCACCCACCCGGAAGTCAGACAAATACAGTTCACGCTTTTATTTCTGTTTCTTTCGGTGCTTTTGGAGAATTTGGTTGTGTCTTTTATTTGCAGTTTCAGCCGGCTGCTGTTTCTAGCCCATTGTGCCACGTAAGGCTTCTCCACTGCGCGGAGTAGGTAGTTATTAACGCTGAATTGGCTTCTGGTACAGTCCATCTGGACTCTGGATGGGAAAGCTGGCTGCCGGCGACTGATGCTGAGCTATCTGCAACCTTTGGGATGTGTGCATGGTGGCGAGGGGCTGACTGATATGAGATTACTTCTTTTAAGGGAAATTGTTATTAATGAGTCAAGAAACTGCTCATTTATGGTAAGAGGGAGACAGTGGCGCTGGCAGCCCCACAGCTCTGGGATATCATTTTTAGGTTGCCTTAGCTGCTTGAGTGAAACAAGTTTCTTTCTGTGTTGGTGGAGGATTGTGGCAGGAAAAAAAAAATCATGCATGACTGGGAAACTCGCCTGCCTGATTCTTGAGATAATATATTGAGAATCTGTTGCTTTACTAATGTCACCTCACTGATGTAGCGGTCAGCCCCTCACTCTGTAAGATGAATTGTACTATTGGAAATGCGATAATAAGGTTGACTTTTCCCAACAATAGGATTCTGCCTTTGTCTTTAGAGAAAAGGCCTCTGAGGACATTTGTGTGTTTGTTTGAGTATTCTGTTGAAAGATTTTAGAGTGGCGGTTTTTGGAGAAGTGATCAATATAAAAAGTGCATAGATTTCTTTTTTTTTATCCTAGTAAAGAAACCAACAAATTCTTTATACTGTAACATACAGCTACTATTTTAGAAAAGTGGCCAGAATATCTTTTTTAATATATCTAATGTTCATTTATGGTTCACCAAGTGTGCTGAGGTTAGGCTGGATGGTAGAAAAGGCTTTTTAAAAATTCCATCTTTCATTTGTATCAGTCTCTAGAGAAATACAAAGTCAGTATTTTATTCCAAGTGAGCTGTTTTCATTTGTGTGTTTGTCAGCATTAATATTTCTTTTCACAATATTTTTATATTGGTGAGATTGCTCTCAAAGTTTCTGTTGTTGATTTGAGGCACAGGCACTTGCCTTGTGTACATATGTTGAGCAATTTACAACGCTTAACCTGCGAGTTCATCCTTAGTGCATAGCGTTACAAAGGTGTAAAACTACTAGGACTCACAGAACTCTGGCATTCATTTAAAATTTTTTTTAAAGTTTATTTAATTCAATATTGTTCCACTTGAAAGACTTTTATGTTCAATATTCCTACTTTTCTACCTCATGCATTTCCATTTCTTATAAGTGAATTTGTTTGTATTGAGGTCTCATAGTTCATCATTCAGTGTGTCCACACAATTTTTTATTTATCTCCATTTTTTTTGTAAGTATGTGTATGGGTGTTTGCACGTTCATGAAACAGTGTGGAGAGGAAAGTTAAATTTTAAAAAAAAATTAAAGGATATATTCTTTTTAATTTTTCACAGACCCATTTGTGCTTAGACCTTCAAGCCTCAGAAATATAGCATATTTTTCATCCTGCATTTTTACACTCCTTAATCTTACTTCACTGCCAGATGCCACCCAAAGAGCAAAGCTTGTGCTAAAATATATATTTGGTAATATGTATTACCTGTATTTATGTGGGGGAACAAATAGATTAAAGTGTGACTTAAATAAATAGAGATAAGTCTTAGCCTTTTGTATAGGTGTAAAACATGAACTGTTCAGGTAAACCACTTTAAAAAAACAAAACATATACTAAGAAGTAATAGAGGTTATAACACTGACAGATAAGGTGTATTATCACACACTTAATAAATGTCTCTTTGAAAGTGTTTTTAGAGGACCAAATGGGGGGTGTGAAGCAAGCATCCTTTGAAGGAGCAAAATCATTCATTCATTTAAGCGAGATGAGTCCGCTGTTCAGATGATGAGACAATCATCAGAAGTGCATTTTACCTTTCCCTATAGTAGCCAGATAAGTAAAGGGGAATGCATTATAGAGGCATTTTAAAAAATTCAAATCATGCTCCTATCCAAGCTGAGAAATAATTTCATTTAAATAAATCATTCATCATTCTCTGTTTTGAAAAACTAGGACAGAAGGCAGAAAGGTAGAGGCTGGCAGCTGCCCCTCCAATCCCCCTCCTCCCCCCACATTCTTCTTTTTTGTTTACTAGAAAATAGTTTTCTGAGGCGAACTTACATGAACCTAGTTTACAGAGCAAGTGCAACCTCAAAGCAACCTCCTTTTGAAACCCTCTCTGATGTTAGCTGCAGAGAAGGAGCATTCCGTACTAAAATTCAGCAATATTGGGAAATAAAGTTAAAATGTAGATGTATTAGCACATTAAAGTGCTTCTGTTGTGTCTTTAAGCCTAGAGGCAGATCATTAAATATGCATTTCGCTAGAAAGCAACTGTCGAGAAAGATAAGGTGGCTGAAAATATTCTATACCAGGAAAAGCCCTCCATCCGATGGATGGGATGGTGCAGCCCTCAGAACGTGGGAAAGCGAGGACACTCCCCACTCTGAGGTTTGCAAGCTGCCAATGACCTGCAGTTGTTACAGTACTTTTGAGCTGGGAGGAGGGAAAAGGTAAAAATACAAGTATGGCTGTTGTTGCTTCAGCCAGGCCTTAATTACCAGACACAAGAAGCAGTTCAGAAATCTGGTCTCTGTTGTTGTAGAGGTCACCAAATCATTAACATCGTCAATCTGGCAGTAGCTAATTTAAATAGCACCTGATGTTGCAACGCCTCCCTTCCTTTCCCCAGCCAATCAGATCCTGGCTTTGGCTGACAGATGGTCCCATAAATGGATGTAAAAAGGGGAAGCTTCGAGCCAATTTCAGCAAGGCTCTGTTCAGTTGTTCTTATCTACATCCTAGAATCGGGGGTTTCAGCTCACTGCTCCTTTTCTTTCTTTTTCCCCCCTCCTCTTTTCCTCACCTCTCAATATAATTGATTTACTTTACAGTTATCCACATTATCCACACAGTGGTTTGTGGATCTTTAAAAATATATAACAATAGTACTCATTTAAAAAATATCCTGAAACCTTTGCAAATTTTAAGAGAAGAGTCGAAGCTCTGCGAGACCCAATATTTGCCAATAAGAATGGTTATGGTAGGTATGACTAGATTTATAATCCGTTGTTTGTGTGACTGGAGGGAAGAAAAGCATCTACACCTTGACCAGTCTTATGCTTGCACAAGAGTTTAGTTCTGTGCTGCTGTTTGATTCCTACATTTACTATCTCTTTTGTGTAGACAGTGCGGGTAGGTCCTTTTATTGAAAAGCAGTGGGGAGAGAGACTTGTCATTTTTAAAAGGTCGTTGTCAATTTTCCCTTCAAAATAAAGGCGGTGGGGGTGGTCAGCTGGAATAATTTCTGGTGTGTTGAAAGAGGCTCTATTACAGGAGACCAAAATGGCAAAAGAAGGTTTTTCTCTTTGGAGAGGAACGGGGTTTGTCTACGTGCCTGGGGTTTGTGGGGCTGGGGGTGGATGCAGCAGGGTTAGGAGTCTCTCCATTTACGTGCTGGAAATTTAAACCTCAAGAGGCAGCTCTTGGATACTGAACGTTGAGATGGGCAGTGATGTTTCGGGGGACTGCGCAGTCAAAACGGCAAAGAGAGTGATTTATTTGGGCTTAAGTAAATGCTGCATCTTGTATTTCAAAGAGTTTCCTGTCATGACCTCATAAAAAAGAGGAGGCGGCTTGTATGTGTAGCGGTGCCTGGCGTGTTGAATTGTTGCTTCCTTCTCTGGGCAGCAGCTCTGTAAGAAGGAATGTCAGCTTTTACATAACGTTCCTTTCCGCTTTTGACACACTGTGTGAGGGTCCATCTTCTTCTAATCACAGATGGAGTGGAATGGCTTGAAGATGGTAAGTGAAAAGAGGAAGGCAGCTTGGAAGTTCCAGCCGTGGGTGGGTGGGTGGGTGGGTGTGTATGTCTGTAAGGATGGTGGACTGTGCATCGTAAATCACTGTGCAGATCGTGTGTGTGTGTGTGTGTGTGTGTGTGTGTGTGTGTGTGTCTTTATTAGTCTTTCTCTTTTCTGAAAACCAGAATACATCCCCAAGGGTGATGGCACTGCATGCACACAGCTCACACACTGCCTCTTACATCGAGCACACATTTTAGCCAGGCAAGGTTGGTGTCTCTTTTGACAACCACAATGCCACCGTCACTGCTGGCTGCCGTGTCCACCGCCTCTGTGAGCCGTCAAGTGAATTACACGACTGCTAAAGTTAAAGGCACATTTCTTTTTCAGTCTCATGCTAAGAGTGATGGGGAAGGCTGGCATGAGGGGTGGAGGAGGTGAGATTCAGTACCAACAGATGCAGTTGTGAAGCATGACTTTTGGATGTGGAAGGGGAATTGGAAACCTTTCTGCCAAAGTAGTAAATCTATTTTTAGCATCATCTTTTTCTTGGGGGTGTCGGGGGGGGGGGACGGGGAGGAAGCCGGGAAACTCCTTGAGTGCCACTCTTGTCGCCTGGTGTTGACCCTGAAGATATGGCACAGAATGTCATGATCGGATGCCATAAGTGTCCACTTTGACTTTGAATTTTCACCAAGCAGTAGCTTTCATGGGGGCTTCAGGGCTGGGTTATGGGGGTCGGCTGTAAATTCATATCCATCGTGCTCATTTTTCTCTAGAAAAGCTGGGGGAGGACTTTGCACTCTGCATAGATGTTATAACAAAGCTGTGGTCTTTTCTCCATTCTTAGAGGATTGCCTTTGTCTGGCTGCTTGTTTTGATGGGTGTAAAACAAATAAGATTAGACCGAGCAGCCCAACTGAAAGCGATAGCTGGGAGGAAAACCCAATGAAAGGTTGCCGGGGAAACGAACAGAGGAGAAGCCGAGTAGGGAGCAGGTGGCTATCATGAGAACACACTGCAAACAGTGTAAAAGGGGTGGGGGGGAGACGGGACCTCGATTATCTTTGCCATTCTTTGTGGCTGGCCCAACTTTAATTATTCTTTATAAATAGGTGTTAATTACATTTCTGACTCTGGTTTACAGTGATTTTTAGAAAGCTATTTTTAAGCATCTGTCCTATTCCCCCCACTTCTTTTTTTTTTGTTTGTTTAAAAAAGAGAGAAGGAGTGGGGGAAGGGAGAATAGAGAATCTTGCTCCCCCCCCTTTTCTCCTTTTTCCTGCTGTGAAATTGTACGTGCAAAAAATTGCAAGGAAGCCTGTGAGGCCATTTGAAAAAAATGTAAATTATATTGAATGAAGTTGACAGAAGTGTAATAGTGAACTCCCACTGCTGATAGATTCTGCAAATAATTTCTTAGAAATTTCCAGCAAATATCCATAGGAGAGATATAGGTAGACTAGATTTCCCCTAAGTAACGATTTAGTGTTAGATGATATTTGCATTTTTACAAAATCAGATGTCGGTACTACAGTTCTGGGGAGTTCCTTGTATCTCTTATTTTATATCCTATGTGGAAATTTAGAAATAATAGGTATATTCTCGCCTTTTCCTTCACTTCCGTCCTCTTCAGCTCCCCTGACACAGGCAGAATCCATCAGCTGCACCCTACAACCATTGACTTCCATTCGGCATTTGGACCTGGTTCTTATCTGGGCAGAAACTCAGTGAAAAGCTGATTCCCGGAACCCCCACCCCCACCCCGCCCTGGTGTCTGAATGTTTGGGATCTAGGCATGGACTGGATGACAGGCATCCTTCTCCTTTCGTCCAAGTGTGCTTTACCAGTAATCTTTTTTCCCCATGATGGTGGGTACCAGAGCACTGGGAGGTATAGTACTCCCTTGAATAAGAGAGCGTGGAAACTACTCAGACGTTGATCTGTTATGGTTTCTTCCCCCAAGACAAAATACGTCCACAATAAGTTAGCTCATGGTAAGCACACAAATAAGAGGTTGTTTTAAAAAACATGTTTTGAAATATGTTAAATGATAAGAAAATAGGATCAGTGTTACTGAAAGTAGTCTTAATTTTTACTTTCCCGCTGCGAGTCTCCACCCCCTCCCCAATGGAATTTTTTTTTCTTTGTAGATGTGTCGTTTTGCTTTGTCTTCTTATTAGGGAAATTTTTTTAATTTGCTTTGATCTAAAAATAAACTTATTTTTCTGTTGTACACTTGAACCTTGCTGTTCTCATATTTTGAGTGTGTGAACATATGAGCAGTTTCTTTCAGTATCTCTTAAGAGTTTTGCTTTCAAAAAATTTTCTTTAGGGAAAAATAATTTGCCTAAGAACTGCCATTTGGGCCTGGGTTGTAAAAGAGGCACGTGGTTGTACTGCTGACCTTTGTTGCTTCTTTGTCTTAAAAATATTAATGCTTCCTACCTGCACAGAGAGGCGCACCTTTATGAAAAGTACTAAGTAACCTGAGTATGTATTTATTAAGAAATGAAAATCAGATTGAAAGTATTTGTTAAAAAAAAAAGCTGAAAACACTTGACTACATCTACATGTTAATGACCAGAATGTCCATCTATATCTCAGTTATACAATATCTAGATAATTTAATCTTTAAATTTCTGGATGTGTAAAATGCGTAGGTGGAAAAAACAGCTGCAGTTTGCTTTGAGAATAAGGATTTTTTTTTCCAAAATGATTTTAATACCTTATTTTACAAAAACTAACAGACAACTTAACCATTCATTTGAGATCTCAGTCCCATTCATTCCTAACTGCCATTCATTCAAGTTATTCTCCTGGCCAGATAAAGATGGGCTTGCTTCTGATTGATAGTTGGCGCAAAGCTTTAAAACTCCCCTCACCCCCCAGCCCCGTCCCTATGGCCTTTCTTTGGTCCTTTGAGTATTCTAGAATTTTGTTAGAAGAGGTATTGTTATGAGGTAATTACAATAGAATACTTTTAAAAGAGAGAAGAAAAGGGAGAATGAGCTATGGGTCATGTTGTATTCTGAAATAGGGCCTGGAACACGTTAAGACTTCAGATATGTTTTAGCATCTCTATTGGTGCTATTATATTTACATTCTAAGTTTCAGAGTCGTTGCATGAGTGGTACTTTGTGTGTGTGTGTCTGTGTTTAATATCTCTAAAAGAATTTGTAGATGCACTGAAGTGTTTTTCCCAAGCTGGAATTACTATAAGAATTAAAGAGTTTCCTTAGGATAAGTTATTTGGTGCCATTTCTTCCCTTTATACATATTACCTTATCATGGATGGAATTTTTTTTTTATTTTACTATACCTTCCATAAGGATATACTGTTTGAATTAGCCCTTGGCATCTTAATATCGTTTTTAAATTTCAAAGCAAAAGACGGATCAAAATTATTTTTTTGTTTCAACTATTATTATTGTATACCTTGGGTAATAAATGGCCATCTAGATAGAGGTCAGTGTACCTAGACAGAAGTGGTTTGTCTTGATAAATTTCTTTATTCATTCCAATATATGGCCATCAAGTGTTTAATTTGTATATCTGTACACTAAATATGTACATTTATTGGTGAGCTGGCCAGCGGATACTAGACACAAGAGTATGCGCTGGCAAATGCTGCAATGCAGTATTTTTTCCCCAATGTCATTGGGAGTTTTGTGAGTGGAAAGAGACGTGAACATTTATTCACAAGCTTATGTATTATTTTCCATTTTGTGAACCATATAGCACACAACTGGCCAATTCTCCTTTTGAAAGCAAAGTCACCTTTTTGTTGTCCACTGTCCATTCCCTCATTTACTTAATACATATATGGAATATGTGTGTATGTGTGTGTGTGTGAGAGAGAGAGAGAGAGAAAGGGAGTCAGTCCCTTAGTCTCTGTGTATGTGTATGAGTGTAAATTTATGTGTTCCTGGATTTCTGCACCCATTTAGACTGTCCTTATTTGAGGTAACTAAATATGTATATATAGTTTACTTGTAAGTGTATACACGTATATGAATGGAATGAAAATAAAAATGGACTGCCTTCTCAAAAGAAGTGACCTCTCTTGTTCATGGGCTACAAGAGTTCTTTTTAGAAAATATAAAACTTCAAGCATTGAGTCTAGCGGGCAGAGAATGTGTCCACACTTTATACACTTCCATTAAAGCCAAACATATTTCCTTGAAAAACTATTAATGCTTTAGAAATCTGTAACAATACTTGTGAGCTTTCCACTGTTATTTCAATCAAAATAATGTGTTCAAATTAAAATATGCACTCTTTTTTTTTTCTTTGTGAGAATTTGAACTCAGCCTTTAACCATTGGTGAAAGTATGAAAGATGTAAAGTGGTTCTATTGAAATTCTAGGCTTTCTTTTTTGAACGTGTGTGTTAAGAACATTTTTTTTTGTATTTTGTAAACCTCAGCATATTTTAGAGGTAGAATGAGGCATGTATAGGTTAGCAGATTTCTAAGGATAAAGGCAAAAAGTAAAAAGGTTATCTTGTGTGTGGATAGGTGGAAGTTGTCATAAGTGTAATTGTGCTGACTTAGTTATCTAGAAATAGAAAGGAAAGCAAACTGGAAGACAAGAGTAGAGAGGGGTCCCAACGTGTGGATCGGCACCCTGCCCGTATAGGAGATAATGAGTGATAAATTTGTACTGGTGCAGGGTGGGATGCCTGATAATTTCTCAGAACCTTGACTTCACAGGTTCATTACCTCCTGGCTGGCTTATTCACACCTTTAATTATATCCAGTTTGGGATGCTCGCTGAGGGCACCAAAGATGATCCATTTTATTTGTTGTTTACTTCATTAAGTATTCAAGCACTATGTTCACAATAATGATAGCAACCAAACACTTTGAAAGTGAAATTGTTATGAAAGAACAACAGTAAGAAAAATGCAGTCAGCAGCCAGCTAGCTTTGAATGTGCGTATCCACTGTGCTCAATGGTAATATTTATGCTCTTCCTTGTATATTCATTAAAAAACAACTTTGGCAATGTCAGTGCTAATAGGCTGATGCTGTATCTCTCTCCACTATCTCTTCCTCAACCTCTCTGTCTCACGGTGTGTGTGTCCCTCTGTGTATCTGCTGTGAGATTTTGTCTGTACCTGTACCATCTTAATATTGATGATTTGTGCTTTGGGGAGACTAGAACTTTAATGCATCTAACACTAGCGACATTCTCCCACCTCCACCTCAGTAAAGAAGATAATCTGCTGTCAAGAAATGCTGAGAGCCATAATGGAATTCCTTAAATAAACTTTGGTTGAGAAAGCAGTGAAAATGTTGAAGAAATAAGGTCAGTTTAATAGTTACGTTTACCTTTTTCTTTTTTAGTTTTGTTTTTAACCACAAAAGTAATATGCAAAACTAGCATGATTTTTTTAAAAAAGAGAAAAAATTAAAAATTATAGGTCTTCCTTGAAAATGACTTGTCTTGAATTCTTGATGTGGGAAAAAAAGGTAACATTTAAACCCAGGTTTCCTTTTTAAACTGTTATGAGTCGGAAACGACTCGACGGCACATAACAACAACAACAACAATTTTAAACTACAAAAATGAAACTCAAAGATTTTCCCCCTAAAAGAAGTTGGGGAACCCTGCTGGTGTAGTAGATGAAATGTTTCTAAGAGCATTGCTGGTTTAGTAGATTACGTGTTGGCTGCTAATGGACGTTCAGCAGTGTGAACCCACCCTAGGAGCCTCAGAAACCTGATGGAGCACTTCTTCTCTGTCCTCTAAGGTCCCTGTGACATGCAGTCGTTGTGAGTCACAGTCAGCTCCACATCAATGTGTATTAACAGTTCTTCTTGTGGATACAGACAGCAGAGAATCAATTCCAGCCAACATGGCACATTGTGAAATACATAACGCAGAACAGTAGGAAAGAGGTTTCCTTTCGCTCTGCACTCAGTGGCACTGAATCTTCTCCTGCTCCCTCTATAAATCAGTTACCCTCTAGTATTACTTACTTGTACAGTCAGCCTTGAAGCTCATAGAAAAGGTAGCTCAGCATTTGTCATTAGATAAAATTGTATTTATTGAGGACTAAGGTGGAGGGTCAGAGAAAGAGAAGAATAGCCTCAATAAGATGGATTAACACAATGACTAAAAGTGATGGCCTCGAACATGGTGAGGATGGCACAGGATAGGGCAAGATTCAGATCTGTTATTGGTGGGTTTACCGTCATTTGTAGCTGACCTGACAGCACCTAACAACAGCAACAAACTCTATGTGTGTCTTGAAATAATGGAATTCAGTGTCACTTTTTTCTTTCCTTTTGATGCTTATCTTAGAATCTGAGCCCTTATTACTAGGGATAAAGTGAAGTCAAGGGATTTTAAAGGTTGGAGGTTACACAGTAAGATTTGTGTTAAATTTTGAGAAAATATTTGGAACATTTAAATACATGAAAGGATTTTTAAAGATTTGATTTTTATAATAGTCTAGGTATGGCTCTAAATTATAGAAATAAAAAGATCTTTTGGAGTTTTTTATGTTTTTGTTTTTTTTTTAATCTATATATGTCTCCAGTTGTTTTCTCTCACGAAGTAAAATTTGAACTGCTAACAGGAACTTGGCTTTCTATCACCGTGTACACGTATATACTATAGATAGGTTGCTACGAAGCTAGGTATGCCCTGGAATGTACCAACAATGACTTGTCAAGTAGTCTGTCTTTAAATAAGATGCTAGTTGAAACATTTTTTTTTTGTTTATAATTTGTAATTCTGTTTTTAATTTGTAAATGGAATAACAATAGACTGAGTTTAGTCTTCCTCAATCCTCTGCCCTGTGCCCTCTTTGACAAGGTAACTTTTAGTAAATACAATTCTAATGATAAGCTTTAACTGAAAGTGCTATTTAAAGGTCTATAGTAGAAAGACTGAGAACTCTGGCATCTTTTGTAATGAAATTTTTATTAGGAGAGTGCTCACTTAAAATGAGGTGAATGAGACTGAGCCCCTGCAATTCGTGATTTTGACCAGATTTGGCTCATCCTTTTTTATGTTTCTTTTGGTAATGCAGCCAACCCCATCTAAAATTCTGGAAATTGTACATATCTTCAATATTAATTTTCTCTGTTGATGCTCTGGGTACAGACAGTGCAATTCCCCCAAGTCCAGATTCTCACTGTAACACCAAAACAAAAGTGATATTTATTAATAATGTTGGGAAAGTTGTCTTCATAGTAACTGTTCCCTGAAGGAAGCTTTACATAAATGTGCATTTATTATTCAGGATATTAAAAGGGAATCCTTAGCTTTTACTTTTTAATTTGGGCTAAAATATGTAAATTGGTTTTATTTTGGAGTTGCTGTGTTTTAGTTGGCTTTGGGGGCGGATAACTTCTTAGCTTGATTATATTTTAATAGCTTCTTTAGTGGAAAAGGTTCCAGTCCTAAAATCAACCTGCTTATTGTGATTAAGAACCAGAGGGCCAGTTTGCAGATGGAGCTAAAAACATTAACATTGATGTGTACACATATAGGAAAATCAGATTAATCTGTACTCAGATGCCATTGTTACCATGTCTTTATTGAGAAAGCCAGCTCAGAGATCACAGAACTGCAAGTCAGCCTTGGTCCTCGGAGGACTCACGGCATGGGGTGGCTGTGCAGGCAAGCTTCATCTTGAGACTCTGTATGTGCAAAAGAGTGGGCTCAGCATGCATTTGGGTTACAGTACTGACTTTTCCAGTTAATTGAGTAATTTTGGATGGCTCAACATTCTGATATGAGCCTCAGTTGCCACACCGTATAAAAGGAGGTGGTCATAAAGAAATCCTAGTGGTGTAATGTGTTACATGGTGGGCTGCTACCAAAAGATTGGGGATTTGAATCTCCCAGCTGCTCCACAAGGTTCCAGGGAGAAAGACAAGGCTGACTCCTCCCATCAAGAGTTTTGCATTCTCAGAGTTGCCGTGAATTGGAATCCACACAATGGCAGTATGTTTAGTTTTTTTAAGTTTGGAAATGCTGGGGTCACAGGGTTTGAGTGAGGATCATTTGGTAAACAATATTTGAAGGTACCAGATCTACACAGGACCTGAATATTGAATGTGCTTAGAGGACACATGGTCTCTTCATCTGCCAGTCTTTCTGTACCTTGGCAAAGTTCTTTCTCAAAGAAAGAACATTCTCCCCAGTGCCCTTGAGAGAGAAATGTGTTGCATGTTGCCCTAGTAGTTTCTGTCCTTTTAACCAGCAGTTACGCAGGGTGACACAACAGTGTTGTTTGGTTTTTTTAAATGTTTATAAACTTTTTATTCTTTCTTCTCATTCTCTAGTCTTATTTGTCTTCACAGAGTTTTAGAAGGTACATCATAGGTATCTTTTGGAATTATAATTAATATAAGACTTAATTGCTTAAAAGGGAGAGAAATATAAAATTAATTTTAAATGGTACCAA
Organism: Elephantulus edwardii; assembly: GCF_000299155.1. Lineage (NCBI taxonomy): Eukaryota > Metazoa > Chordata > Mammalia > Macroscelidea > Macroscelididae > Elephantulus > Elephantulus edwardii. The sequence continues at coordinate 4,713,121 of NW_006399755.1, forward strand.
TTTTTATTTCACTGTGTCAGTTCATCTCTTTGAGAGTCAAGATTCCTCTTTCTCACTGACCTTCAACCTTTCCCAACATGATGTCTTTTTCCAAGAACCAGAACATACCCAAGATGTGAGATGAAGTTTCACCATCCTTACCTGTAAGGAGCACCCTGGTTACACTTCTTCCAAGATAGATTTATTTGTTGTTTTGGCATTTCATGGTATTTTCAATACTCTTTGCCAACACCTCAATCAAATCTTTTACTTTTCACTCTCATTTTCCAACTTTGAGATGCATAGGAAGCAACCGAAGATATGAAGGCTTGAATTAGTGACCTGGAATATGGGCTCAATCATTGCAGAGTCTATGAGGATGGTGCAAGATAGGACAAGATTTTGACCTGTTTTATTCCGGGTCACTATGAGTCCTAGTTGACTTGGTGGCACCTGAAGAAACAATTTTTATTTAATCAAAAACTTTTAGGAAATTTAGAAGCAAACCTGAAAGTAGTTAGACTGGTTTGAGGTTAATTGTGATATGTTACCACATTTGCTATATCAACTATATATTGTAACCTGTGTTATTTGATTTTTCCCCTTCCCCCAAACCAACTATTTTTTTCCAACCGATTTTTGCTGTAACTGTTTTCCCCCTTCACCACATCAGCATTTCTTCCTCTTCATTCCTCTCGTTTTCCCAATAGCCTGATTTCTGAAGTTCTGTTTCTCAAAGAGTAGTGAAAAGATTAAAGAAAAAAGTGGCTTAATGGGATTTTTCCAACTTGCGCTCAGTTTTCCTTTGCTTGCTTGGTGAGGCAGGATGATGGATGGCTTTGGCACGGCAAACAGCTCTAGTAGAGATCCGACTGACTGAAGAGGTGTGCAAGAAGCGAGCAGAATTTTGGCCCCTCAACTTATTACTCTCCTATTTGAAGTCAGCAATGACCACAGGGGGAAAATTGGGATAAAAGGAAAATCAGGAATGTTTTGATGTTACCGTTGGTCACACACACTTGGGAAGGGTAATTAATGGTGTCAAGACTGGTGCTAGCTTAGGTCTAATGTTATACATTTATTCCAATGCTTTGAAGGAGACAATAAATAGACACGTTATATAAATTAATAAGCTGTGTTAAGTTGGTACCTGTTGCCATCACTAGCAAGGGCAGAGAGATAATACAAGTAGTCCCTGATGGGTTCAACACTTGAACTGAAAACACAATCTTAGAGCATTTTTTTAAAATGGCACAAGTTTTTAATTCTACTTCACATATTCATGGGAAAGTAGTGAAGTCATTTTCTTTCCTTCAGCTTAATCTTTGAAACTCAGGGCAGAAGTTATAAATTGATACACTCATCTAAGTTCATTTTGGAGTTGCTATGAGTTGGAAAAATGACTTGAAGGCAATACGTTAGGAGTTTATGTCTTTTAGGCTTTTTAGAAGGAGCCCTGGTGGCACATTGGTTTAAGCATTTGGATGTTAGCCAAGAGATTTGTGATTTGAACTTACCAGATGCCCCTTGAAAAAGATGCTGGTTCACTCTGATGAAGATTGTTGCTGCTAGGTGCTGTCGGGTTGAGTATCACTCATAGTAACTATGAACAGCAGATCTGAACCCTGTCCTATCCTGTGCCATCATCACAGTCTCTGACATGCTTGAGCCCATTGCTGCAGTGACTGTATCATTTAATCTCGTTGAACATGTTTCTTTCGCCATCCCTCCACCTTTCCAAGCATGATGTCCCTCTCTCAGTAATAGCCTCTCCTAACTGTATGCCCACAGTATGTGAGATGAAGGTTTAGCATCTTGCAAAGATTACAGGCTTAGAAACCTTCTTTGGCAGTTCTACTCTGTGTTTCAGGGTTGCTGTGAGTCTAAATTAACTCCACGGCAACAGGTTTGACTTTTTCCCTATTTTATACTTTTTAAAAATAATACCCTTTACTGTGAAACAGACAGACAGTAAAACTTTTCTTTTCCATGTGAATCTATTTCAAGACTTCACCACGAATTCTTCTAAGGCGTTTGCAGACAGCCTTATATGTAATGTACAAGCTGTCTGGGCAGGAATATGTCTATGGAGGGAAAATGGAGGCTTTGAATTTAGAGAAAGAATTGATGGGGAGGCACTTCCACATATTTTATCCTATTAGTGAAAAACCAAAGAAACATTTGGAAGAATGATTTGAGCAGAATAGGCAACATGTGAGATTTTCTTAGGGCTGTCTTATTATATAGGAGTTTTTTAAATTCTTTAATAATTAAAAACTCATTCTTATTTGTGTGAGTTCTTCCTATTTCTCCCCCTCTAGTTTATGGTTTTCTACAAGAAGAAAAAGACTTAACTCTTGTTATTGATAGATACCTTCGAGTTGGTTACAGTTCACAAGGACCCACTGTACAATAGAAGGGAACTCTGCTGGGTTCAGCTCCATCTTCAAGCATTACTATGCTTGAGCCCACTGCTGCAGCTACTGTGTCAATCTATCTCATTGACGATGTTCTTCTTTTTCATTGACCTTCTACTTTACAGATAATTTTGAGCTTAGAAGCACTACCACTGTCAAGTTGATTCCAAATCATAGCAATCCTCCCTTAGATTTCTCTACTGAGGCTGGAAATCTTTCTTTACCAGAATAGAAGTAGTCCCTTAAAGGACTTGAACTGTCGACCTGTCAGTTAGTAGCCTAGCTTGCTCTATGTTATGCACCCGAATTTAGAAGAGTTTTGGAAAAAAATTCTTAAGCAAGTCTCTAGTAAATGAATTTTTGAGACTTGAGCTAACAGTTGATATATAATACTCTTCTTGCAATATCATTTTGTGCCTGTTTTCCAAGGACTGAAGAGGAAGCTTGCTTTTTAGAACTTCAGCTGTTCCCAGCACAATTTTGCTATAAGAGATCTGTGATCATGTTGAGAATATCTTCTGTATTCACTTGTTGTTGGTATGTGTCATAAAGTCAAGTATGACTTAAAGTGACCCTATAGACCTATCTGAAACCTATCCTATCCTGTGCAAACGCCATTATTTCAGACACACTCAAGTCATTGCAGCAGCCACTGTGCCAGTCCATCTGGTTCAAGGTCTTTTTTGCTTTCACTGACCCTCCACCTTTCCAAACATATTCCTCTTCAAGGAATAACCCTCCAACCACATGCCCAAAGTATGTGAGGTGAAGCTTTGCTGTCTTTGCCTTCCAGGAGCACTTTGGATGTACTTTCTCTGAGATATGTCTCTTTGATCTTTTTTTAAGTCTATGGGATATTCAGTACTCTTCTGTGGTTCTTTCATACATTTGCTATATATCTGAGAGCTGGACAGTGAAGAAAGATGGTAGAAAAAGAATTGATGCCTTTGAATCGTGGTGTCGGAAAAGAATATTGGATATTTTCCTAGCTTTGTATATATTTTGGACTCTGGTGTCAGACTGATCTTTTCAGTGTCATTAGGTTTATTTACTTGCCTAAGAATACCTATCTAATATTAGCAGAAATCCTGTCTTTAGGAGCATTTGGGAATGTGTTCAGCTTTGTAGTATTTTACTTCTATAAAGAAGTATAATATTTTTCTTGATCAAGTGTTTCAGTGTGGGATCTGCAAATATATATCACCTGCTATTTTGTATAAGCTACATTCTATGTGTCTCTGGTAGCTTAGTGGAAAGGAGTTGCACTACCAATGTAAAGGCAGGTGGTTCACATCTACTCACTGTACTGAGAAAGAAAGATGAGGTATCTCTTCCTATGTGGTTTACAGCCTCTGAAAACCTACTGGAGGTTCAGCAGTGAGTCGACTCTGACTAGATGGTACGTAACAATAATGACACAATATGATAAGTCAGGAGCTGAGGTGGCATGGTGCTGTGCTACTGACCCAAAGTCAGCAATTCAGATGGATCAGCTGCTCTGCAGAAGAAATATGATCAATCTCCTCTTGTAAAGATTTATAGCCTCAGATACTCCATGGAGAGCTGCTATGAATAGGAACCTGCTTAGTAACAGTGGTTGAGTAATTTCGTGAGTAAGGACCATGACAGGTACAATGTGAAAAGTGTCTCAGCAGAGGAGGTAAAATGTACAGAAGAGGAAGACATAAATTCCTTTTGGGTAAATAAGATGAGGCTTTATGGAGGAAATGCTGAGTGGATAAAAAATATTTATAGGCAGAAAAATTGGGGGAAAAGGAATCCCACATGGAGTGAATTATACAAGTAAAGGCATGGAGATGGGAACTTACAAGACTTGTTTGAGAAACTACAAATAGCCTTTCGTGTGAATGCAGGTAGAATGCATAAAGATCTAGCTGGAGAGACAGGTCAAAGCTATGGTAGGACAATTTTTAACTGTTCAAAAATTTTGAAATGTATTTTAATGGATAGCTATTGAATAGTGAATCATATAGGACTCATTAAAAGAAGATGCCAGAGTGTTCCTTGGAGACAAAATGCCAAAGCTTCATCTCATTATATTTTGGACATATTGTTAGGAGAGGCTATTCCTTGGAGAGACATCACACTTGGAAAGGTGGAAGATTGGCAAAAAAAAGAAGGCCCTTATCTAGAGAACAGAAAATGGGGATAGGGGTACAGGACTGTGAGCGTCTCTCTGAAAGGGCCAATGGGGGTGAGAATAGCACAGCCCCTCACTGCCCCAGAGAAGAAAGCAGACAAAGAGCCCATTGCCCAGCCACATGCTGCCTCTAGAGCCACAGCAGCAGCAAGAGGTTTGTTTATTCATTGTTGACTCACAGACTCACAGTTTTAGTTTATTAGGGAAGTAAGTTGGAGAGTGGGGAAGCAAAGAATATCACCCAATGCAAATCCATATTTTAGCCCAACAGTTCCAAGGTGCAATTCCTCAATCCAGCCTCCAGTTTCAGTTCAGCAGTCAAATCCAAATTATCCCTCAAAGTTTTCCTCAGAGCAGTCACAAGTCAGCTTCTTCAGTGGTCCAGCAAACACAGCAAACCTTTAACTATGGCCAGCACAAATGCAAGAAGACTAACGTCACACTTTGCCACAGTTTCTCCATAGCACTGCTGCAGTCTCCACCAACATCACCAGGGTGTCACTCACCAGGTCTCACTTTCTTTTTTGTTCTTAATTTTTATTTTATTTTATTATTTGTATCTGTGTGTACTGTCAAATCAGATCTGACTGGTACAGGAGGAGATTGCTCCTCCTTCTCCAGCAGAGCATCTGGTGGATTCGAACCATATACCTCTGGGATTGCAGTGCAGCTTCTTGCCACTAGGCCACCAGAGCTCCCTAATACAGGTCTCACTTTCAGGAGGATCTTGCTCCAGTCTTCCTTAAGTCTTGCTCATCTCAAGTCTTGCTACTCAATATGGGAAGCACTCTTACTCTTAGTCTAGTCCCATAGCTGTTGATAATTTGTAAGACCATGTATCTGCAATTCAGGTATCTGGAGACCAGAGGGGGCTTAATATGATGACTATAAATAGCTAACATGCTTTAGACTAACACTGCAACCCTCAACTAGATGGATTGACACAGTAACTGCTGCAATGGGCTTGAGTTTATGAGAAACGATGAGGATGGCATAGAATAGAACATAAGTCAGATCTGTTAATCATAGGGTTGCTGTGAGTTGTGTTTGACTTTTATGGCATCTAACAACAGCAACAACAGTGAAATATCTTAGATCAGTTTGCTTAGTTGATTAATTGTTTTGCAGGTAAAAGACTTGTCTTTGTTGAGTCTTCTTTCAGAAGTTAAAATCACCTTAAACATGCTTCTAAGTAGTTTTAAGTGCCACCAAATCAGTTTCTACTCATAGGACCCTGAGTACAACAGACCAAAACCTGCCTGATCCATCCCCATCCTCCTATGATTACAGTGTTTGAGCCCACTGTTACAGCAGCTATGTCAGTCCATCTTTTTGAAGGTCTCCCTCTTACCCACTCTCTATCTAGCCTAATGCCGTCTCCAGGTACTGGTCCCATCTCATAAAGTGTCCTAAGTATGTAAGATGAAGTGTTGCCTCTTCTCTTTTAAGAAACTTTTAAAGAATTCTGAATGTACTTCCAAGACAGATTTGTTTGTTCTTCAGGCTTATTATTGTAGTTATGTACTGTTGAGTTAGAATGGACTCATTGCTGGCCCTCTAGCAGATTTTCGGAAGCAGTACATTGCACAGGAGCAGATTCCCCATCTGTCTTCCTCAGAGAGCTGGTGGAGTCAGACTACCTGGCTTTGAGTTAGTAACAAAGCTGCTTGCCTCTTGATCACCAGAGCTCCCTGTTCTTCAGGCAGTCTGTGGTATATTCGTTCAATCTTCTTCATTAACATTATAATTCAAAGACATCAATTATTTTGTCGTTCTTGTCCATTGTACTGTTTTCATATGGAAAATTTTATGGCTTAGGTCCAAAACCAAACCAAATTGCTCCTGAGTGGGTTCTGACTCATACTAGCCATGAAGGACAGAGTAGGACTGCCACTTAAGGGCTTCTAAGACTAAATCTTTGTAGAAGTAGACTACCTCATCTATCTCTCAGGGCGTAGCTGATGGGTTTGTACCGCTGACCTTTTGGTTAGCTGCTTAATGTCTTAAGTGTCACCAGAGCTCCTTGGCTTGAGTCAGGTGCACCAAAATTAGATATGGGTTATTTCATCGGAATCGACATGAGAACACTTCTGGTCATAACATGATGTTATGATGATGATGCTCATTGGTGAAGTCACATTGCAGATTGCCTTTAAGGTTACAGTACCAGAAAGCAGTAGGAGGAAAAGGATCAGCTTTATTCAGTTTGTGAAGAAGTGTACCGTTAGAGGAGTCACATAACAGGTACTAGTGCTCATTTTGTGGGCTAATGTGCTGGGAGAGAGGATGGGATGGGGAGAGAATAAACTTATATTTTCTGGTATAGAAAATATCTGCTTCAGACTTCCTAGTGCAAAGACTTACCTCCCTTGGTAGTATGTGAGCCTGATGGGGACAGATCATGTCAAGTGCTCTCTTACCTGGCACATGGTTGGTATTCAGTATATGTTTGTTGAATTGAATTGATGTATCATAATGTGAGGTTTTTATTTTAGAGACTGTAAATTATAGTGTTAGAAGACGTGTGAGTCTTAGATAAGTCCAAGAGCTTATTTAGGCCATCTCACACTATCCTTTTAAGACTCACTTTCTTAAACACAAATAAAGTTAAAGCAGTTTTGTGGTTTGATAAGAGGATCTGTTGAACTATATGATTGATGTACTCATAATAGACATGATAACAATATTAGTAATATACCAGTTTTCCCTACAGTTATTTTTATTTATCTTTAACAGTATTAAAAATAAGTAAAATAATGAAATTACACAATGGAATGGAATAGAAAAGAAAATACCAGTGGGTGGTTATTAATAAGGGACAGTATATGCATTCTTACTGTGAAGAGTGCTCAGAATGTGAAAAATATTATTTTAGCTGACAGTGAACCAAGGGAAAATTAGTAGTGGGATTAAAATAAAACCCTCAGGTTTAGGGAATGCAAAATCTCTAATGGCTTTTAAATTATCAAAAAAGAAGGACCCAAAATTTTAAATATGGAGCATTGTTTCTTAAATCTTTGAAAATGAATGGTTTCTATGTGATATCTGAACTCCCTGTTGATCACAATATTCATTAATTTAGCAACTTTACTCCTTATGTGTCCTGCCTGAACCTGCAGCATAATGATGCTAAGTACTAGGGACGAGGTGACTGAGAGATGGGACTAGAAATCATTAAAGTAACTTGCTTACCTTTCTCTAGCTCTTACTGTAATATAGACACTAAGCCTTATGAATACTGTCCTCTTTAAGCCATTTTCTTGTTTTTTGCTGTCGAGTCAGAATCGACTCATGTCTGACCCTCCAGTGGGTTTTAAGAGGAGGCTGCCAGTCTTTTTTTATGCAACAGCTGGGGAATTTGAACAAAGTGTCTTTGGGTTGCCAGTGCAGCTCCTTACCATTGGCCACCAGAGCTCCCTAATCCTTGGAACCACTTTAAAAATGAAATCTTAGTTTTCAGATAAGCTATCTAAAATTTGTTGTTGTTTTTGTTATATGCCATCTAATCATAACTGACTTACAACTGACCCCCTTCAGCAGGTTTTCAGGGACAGTAAATCTCAGAGCAGAAGATTGCCCATTCTTCTCCTGTAGCGCAGCTGGTGGATTCGAACTGTGTGATTGTGGGATTGCAGCACAGCTTCTTACCACTAAGCCACCGAAGTTCCTTATCCGAGATTTAGAGAGGTAAATTAAGGTTATACAGCCAAAATTGTTTGAGTCAGGATTTGAACCCTTGTCTGATTTTTAGATCAAAATATAAAAGATACATCCAGTTCTAGAAAAATATGTTAAAATGCTCATTATATAATAGCATTTTAATGGTATCAGCATGGTGCTATAAAAATTAGTGGTAGATAAATCTTGAGGTACTTAAATGCCCTTGAAGATTTACCATGCATGAAGATAAGACTTGATTTAATGTATGTTGCAACAGGAGATAGGCAGAGGTAGAGTTTTGTTTGTTTGTTTGTTTGTTTGTTTTCTTTTTAGAGGTAGAGTTTTTAACTGTGCATTTGGTTTTTGTTGGCTTTGGTCAAACATTCTTCTATGTGGTATAACATTGGTCTGTCCATTTGCTGTACAGAGGTAACTTGTGGTTGCAGTGATGCTAAACACTGTGACACTGATGTGGCAAATGTGATAATGGTTACCCATGGTGGACAGTGTTTGGTGAAGCTCCCTGATTACAACAAGCTTGGAAGCAGGAGTGGCATTCACTTCCTAAATAGCTTGCCTCTGGAAACTCTATGAAGTTGGAGAAGCAATGAAAGTTATACAAGTGTTCAGGTCTTTCTCTCATAGGGTTGCTATGAGTCGTCTATGACTCAATGACACTTAACAACAACAACATTTTGTTTTCAAAGTGTTGAGAACAGCCTAGTACATAATGGACAATCATTAAAGAGCTACTGAATTGAAATGAAGTTGGATGAATGCTTACCTGGTGACTGGAGAGTACTGAGGTATACATTCCATTTGCTGGCTTTATCATCTCGAACAAGCCTTCTGTGTCTTTGAGCCTCAGTTTGCATCTTTGTAAATTGATTAATTCCTCTCAAGGTTATTGTGAGGATTAAAATTCCACTTATTAAGTACTTACTACTTGCCAAGAAGTTCTGGTGGTTAATAGGAAGTTTCCCTGAGAACTCTAAGGCCAGGTGTCTCCAGTGGTTCGAATTTACCAGCAGCTTTGCAGCAGAAAGATCAGCAGTCTCTCCCTGCTGTGATGCACAGCTTTGAAAATCAGATGGAGAATCAGAACCAGCTTAACAGCATTGAGTGAATGAGGGCTATCTGGTGATCTTTGAGGATTCAGTAATGAAGAAGTCGCTCCCTGCCATCAAGGAGCTGAGTGTCTGGTGAAAGTACAGTCTGAACTAGGATTCAAACTCCTCTTGAGTTGCCAAAGCCATTACCTGAAAGATATAATATCCCATGGTCTGTTTTAGTTCTGTGTATTATTGTGCTGTACATGACCCATTTCCATTAGAATCTCAAGTTAACTGAGGTCAAAGATGCTGTGATAGTCATCTTTTTATCTTTTTCACCTATTTCTATACTCTGGTTTTTTCCTTGTTGGCATAAAGCTATGTTAATAATAGTTGCTCAGTAAATTCAGCCCAGCTCAGCCAATATATATCAGCTTGTTCAAGGTACTGTGCTGGGGAAAGAAAAGTAATATTTTCTGAACAAATTCACAGACTCAGTGAGTTTAGAGCACAAAAGAGGAACAGTATCATGAGGTGGTGATAAACTATATCAGTACTAAAAATGCCTGTGATGTACTTAGGGAGAGAAAAAAGGGTCCCAAAGAAAATTCGACAGTGAGCAAAATAATGTGCTGCATTCCGCCCCCCCCCCCCAAATGCTGTTTGGTTTGTATTTCTTGGGGAACTAGTGTTTTTGCTACAGGCACACAGTTGCCATGAGGTTTTGAAGAAGGCTTGGTGATTGATTTGGTGGCCAGCTGCCATCTCTAGTAGCTCCAGGAGACCGTCTGCAGCGGGCCTCTGCCCACTTCTCCAGCCCCCTGTCCTGCATCTCTCTGCCTTCCATTCATGCCCCACTCTGGAGCTTCACCTGACTGTTCCATGTCCTTGCTCAAGTAGATCCCATGACCTCCAGTACTCCTCTGATTTTCTTTACATAGATCCTTGAGACAGACAGACAGGAAGCGTGACTTCCTCAGACAGCTTCCCTGACTTCCTAGAATGATTGGAATCCCCCTCTGTTTGCATTGCCAGTTTTCTTCCATCGTTGGTGAGATCAATTGTTGGTTTGGTGTAACCTGTCCTGTGTAATCAGTTGTGAGTGGGTCACGTTTTACTATGTCCTCAACAATCTAGATCTGAGTTTATGTTCAAGCCTGGCACCTAGGTGTTCAGTATAGGCATACCTCATTTTATTGTACTTTGTAGGATTAGGCTTTGCAAATACTCCATTTTTATTTGGAAGGTTTGTGACACCATTTTCCCCCAACAACATGTGATTATTTCATGCCCTTGTATCACATTTTTATAATAAATTTTGCAATACTTCAAACTTTTTCATAATATTGCATACTCAATAGACTACAGTATGGTGTAACTTTTATATATATTGAGAAACTAAAAAAGTTATGTAACTGAATTTATTGCAATATTTTATTTATTGTGGTAATCTGGAACCAAACTTATAATATCTCCAAGGTATGGCTGTAATTATTAGCTATTGAGTAGTTGGAATGTTGGATTGATTGTAATAAAATGCAATCCCATCATACACCCTTTAAGATCTAGCCTGTGAGAGGGTTACTGAACTCCAGCTCCCTCTCATGAAGACTACAGATTATGGCATTGTTATTATTTACTGAACACAGCTCTATAACTTGGAGCTAAAAATTCTGAGAGTGTCTATTTACATAAAATTTTCCTGAAACTTTAACTCTCCTGTAATTCCCAAGTAATTCTTTTATTTTATACTCTTTTATTTAGTCTCTAAGCTACACAATTAACAAGGATACACTACAATTCATGCTCATGCATTCTCTATTTCTCTCTCTGATTGCCATAAAACTGGAATGAACTAATAATTGACCCTTCTGAGACTAAGATCACAGGAAATTGTCCAATTTTCTACTGCAGAGCCACTGGTGAAATTTAACTCCTTGGGTTAGCAGTGCAACTCCATATGAATTATACTGCCAATAACAACTATCCTTTATGTAAGCGCATGGGTGAGCTAGTATTAAGTGCTCAGCTGCTAACCAGAAGGTCAGTGGTTTAAATCTACTGGTTCATCTGTGAGAGAAAAGTGAGAAAAGTCTACTTCTACAAACAGTGATAGGTTTCAAAATCCTCTAAGGCAGTTCTACTCTGTCCTATCAAAAGACAAATTGCATTGGGAAAATATGCTGTCAGGGACCTTTCCAGAGTCCTGAAGAGCAACAGTGTCAGTCTAGAGATTGAGGTGCACCTGATCCAAGCCATGATCTTTGCGATTACATCGGAGAGCTGGACAGTGAGTAAGGATGATGGAAGGAGAATTGATGTCCCTAGTTGTGGTGTTGGAGAAGAGTAGTGAATATACTATGGATTGCCAGGAGAGCAAACAGATCTGTCCTGAAGAGGGTGAAACCAAGTAGCTCATTGGAGGCAAGGAGTTTTGAAACTCCGTCACATGTTCTTTGGGCACATGACCAGGAGGGACTAGACCTTGGAGAAGGACATCATGCTTGGAAAGATAGAGGGACAGCGCAGGAAAGGAAGGCCTCAGATGAGACAGATTGACACAGTAACTGGAGTAATAAAGGTAGATGTGTCAGAGACAATGAGATTGGCTCAGGGTAGGACAGAATTCAGGGCCATATACATAGGCTCACTATGAATTACAAGTGACTTGATGGTACATGGCAATAACAACAACAACTCTGTCCTATCAGGTTACTGCGAATCAGAACTGACTTTATAACAATGGATTTTGTAGTGTATATCAGGCTTTGCAAACGGACTTTTTTTACTGTCTCATTAACCTCTACAAAGAAACAGTGTTTTTTTTATTATTCCCATTTTGATGAAAGAACACTATACAGCTTAAACAATTATATGTTGTTGTTAAGTGCCATTGAGTCATAGACGACTCTTAGAGACCCTATGAACAGAAGACCTGAACACTTGTATAACTTTATTTTATTTTTAAGTATAGAGTCATGGTAATTGTCAGACTTGAGATTCCAAGTTTAGTTTCTTTTACTCTAAAGTCCATTCTCATTTTGTATTGTTGTTGTTGTTAGGTGCAATGGAGTCCAGTTCTTACTCATAACAGCCTTACGTGGAAACAGATCAGAAAGTTGTCCCATCTTGTACCATTGTAATAATCTCTGTTGTGCTTAATAGGGACTCTGGATCCAGACTAACTGGGTTAATATTCATCTTTATTGGTTGTGATCTTGAGCAAATTACTTACCCTTCCTATGTTTCATTATATGTGCAAATTAGGGTTGCTATGAGGATTTTATGTACTTCTAGAAATAATGCACTTAAAATAGTGCTTGATATGTGAAGTCATCACCATCATCATCATTATCATCAGTGTTACTATAATGTAATATTAATCTTTGTCCTATTCTTAAAATGTTTGTGGTATGTCTGCTATGTGTGAGGCTCTATTGTAGAGACTGAAACAGTGGTGACTAAGGCAATATCCTGACGTATAGACTCTTTCATTCTAGAGGGGGCCAGACAATGTGGTTGTTGTTGTTATGTGCCGGTGAATCAACTGTGACCCATAGTGACCCTGTGTAAAGTAGCTCTGAATCCTGCCCTGTCCTGAGCCAATCTCGCTAATTCCGACATGCCAACCCCCATTGCCTCATTTACTGTATCAATCCGTTTCATCTGGGTCTGTCTCTCCTACACTGTCCCTCCACCCATCTGAGTATGATGTCCTTCTCCAAAGACCAATCTACCCTGGCCACAGACCCAAAGTCAGTGAGACAGAGCTTCAAAATCCTAGCCTCCAAGGAGAGACTTGGTTTCTTCCTCTCTAGGGCAGGCCTATTTGTTTTCTTGGCAGTACATGGTATGTTCAAGACTCTTCTCCAGACAATAATGTAGGTAAATAAATAGATTATTACTGTTGTATTTTATAATTGCACATGGTGAAAATCCATTTTATTTCACTTATTTAAAAAAAAATCCACTTAAAAAATCCAGTGAGATAATTGGTTGGGGAATGGGTAATTGTTGGTGAGCACACAATGAGGTCATAATGGTTCAGCCAGGGTCTTGCTTGTGCTCAGTGAACTAGCATGCTCTGGGCCTCAGGAAAACCCAACGAGAGAACTCAGGAATCTGGGCATCTCTAGTCTGTGATAGAGAGATGTCATTTTATTTCATTATATTTGAACCTATAAAAATTAGATCAATATCCCATGAAGGATAAGAAAGTTTGACCCATCATTCCACGAAAGGTCAAGTGACATTTTGTTGTTGGTGGTTTTTTGGGTGTTTTTTTTACACACCAGTTAAGTAAGGCCACAGAATCTTAATGATTTCTGATGGGAGCTTTGACCTAGAAGTGGGGATAGTTGTTAGTATTATCATAGGATACTTCATTCTCATAAGAGTACTTCAGTGATTAGGAGCATAGGTATAGGAGTCTGAGAAATAAAGATTGTTTTTGGTTTGGTTTTGTTTCTCCACTGACTTGTGTTGAATCTTGGAAAATCCACTTATTTTCTGAGCCTGTTTCTATTTCTATAAAATGGAACTTAAAATATGTAACTCACAGGTTTGTTTAGAGGATTAAGATAGCATATGTAATGAGCTGGGCTCATGAACTTGGACATATAGTTGGCATTTAATAAATAATAATAATATCTTTAATTCAAATCCTGAGTCAACTACTTTCTGATTAAAAGTTGGAGTATTTACTTATAAATTGAAAGAAGAGATGAATAATTTTTGTAGTACAAAATTATTCAGGAAAAAGTTCCTGTCCTAACTGGAGTTAATAATACTCTAACCTGATGCTCAAGTATGAGTAGCTGAAAGGTACTAGTTTTGAATATAGAAACAAAACTTTATGTATTTTACCTCCTCTCTCCATTGTATATGTTGTTGTTTTTAGGTGTCATTGAATCAGTTTTGACTCAAAGTAGCCCCATGTGACAGAATTACCCCATGTAATCTCCACAGGGACAGATCACCAGGTATTTCACCTGTGGAGGTGTGGAGTGAATTCAAACTATTAACTTTTCCATGTGTAGCTGAATGATTAATGATTGCACCACTACAGTTCCTTCTCTGTTCTGTGTAGTACTCCATAAAATTGAAATCTTAAGATAGGGAAAAGGAATAACTTATTCTCACACAAAGCTCTTGTGTTTTCATTAGCAATGTGCAGGCTTCTAAATATTTAAAAATATATTTGAAAAAACCTTTTTATTAAAAAAATTTTATTTTATTAATTTTAGTGAACACTTACAGAGATTTTGGATTTCCATTCATTCATTGATGCACATTTTCCTCCCTACCCCCCTCCCCAGTTTGCTCCTCTCTTCGAAAAGCAAAAGATAAACTCCTTCATTGGTATACAATCCCCCCGCCCCCCTGAAAAAACCTTTTAAGAATAAAAGAGAAATTGTTTGAAGGTTCGGCAGCACAGCATTTGTGCAGAGTGTTAGCTGAAGCCCTAAGTGTTTTCTTCCTTTTGTGGCCTGTGGCATATTAGTATTGCGATTCTCCTAGAATTTATTTGACCTCCTTGGCCACTAGTTCATATTTATTTTGATCTTGATGTCTGCAGCCATCTGAAATAATTAGAGCAGAAGAGTAAAGAAAGGCTTAGGAGATGCATTTGAAAGTACAGGGTCACACGTTGCTCTGGTGGTTTTTCTCAGCATATAGTGCGAAGCCTGGTAAGTTGGGGAAAAAGAAGGCTCCCCAGTGAGCTCTCCCTTCACCAGGAACCTATCTCTAATCACTTATTCATTCAGAAAGCAGTGATTGAATTCCTTCTATGTACTGTATTCTGTAGGCAAAAAGTCAAACAAAAATTCTGGCTTTAATGTGGTTGCTAGCCACAGGGAAGGGTAAGTGAATGAGAGGAGTGAGCAAAGAGGGGGCAGGAGATGCCTGACAGTAGGTCAAGGAGACAGACTTCTAGTTCTGCAAATGGTAGAGTTGTTTAGAAGGTAGTAGCAGGAGCATTTCAGCAGAAGACTGGCAAATGCAAAGTCACAAAAAGGACATACTACAGGAGACACTGGATTATGGCACTTGGCTTGCTCATTTTGGAACTTGATGTGTATATTTGTTTACTAACAATCCCCCTAAAACTGAATTCCTGGAGGGAAGGGATCATGGAACCCAGTGATCTGATATTAAAAATAGATGTCATAGGGGAGCTCTGGTGGCCTAGTGGCAAGAAGCTGCCAAGAAGCTGCACTGCAATCCCAGAGATATGCGGTTCAAATCCACCAGATGCTCTGC
>NW_006399755.1:4729308-4904085 GCF_000299155.1 Elephantulus edwardii
TGGAGATTACAGCCTAGAAAACCCTCTGGAGAAGTTCTACTTTGTCACGGGGTGGGTACATAAGAACAACAACATTAGTGTTCTTAACATTAACCTGTCAATATAGGCCATGCTAAAGCTGATCTGCAATCCCAAAGGCACATGGTTCGAGGCCCCACCTGTTCCTCTGGCTAATGACGGGCAATCTCTTCCCATGCAGTTAACTGCTTCTGAAAACTCAGGGCGGTAGGGTCAGCTATGGGTCAGTTTCAACTTGACAATAGACAACAAAAACAACAGCAACACTTGAGAAGAATGCTCCCATACTCTGTTGTGCAAACAGAGCAAGGGAATGTCACACGGTTTAAAATTAAGAAAGGTGTGTTTCAGAGCTGTGTACTTTCTCTAAACCTATCCAGTCTGCATGTTGAGCAAACTATTCAAGAAGCTAGACTCTAAGAAGAAGAATGTGGCATCAGGATTGGAGGAAGACTCATCAATTATGCAGATGACACAACGTTGCTTTCTGAAAGTGTGCAGGACTTGAAATGCTTGCTGCAGAAGATCAAAGATTGCTGCCTTCAATATGAATTGCACCTCAACGTCAAGAAAAAAAAAATCCTCACCACTGGAGCAAGAAGCAGCATCATGAGAGATGGAGAAAAGATTGAAACTGTCAATTGCATCTTAACTGGATCTACAATCAAAACACTTGATACCATCAGTCAGGAGATAGCAGATGTGTTGGGGAAGTCTGTAGTCAGGGACTTCTCCAAATCATTGAGGAATAATGATGTCAGTTTGAGGACTAAGGTGTGCCTGATGCAGATCATAGTTTTTCAAATCACTTGATATGCTTCTGAGAGCTGGACAATGAATAAGGATGACAGAAGAAGAATTTATGCTTTGAGAGCAATATTAGAGGAGAGTACTGAATAGCCTGTGGACTAACAAAAGAACAAACAGATGTGTCTTAGAAAAAGTAATTTTTAAAAAAGTACAGTCAGAGATAATAAACCTTTGTCTCACATATTTCTGGCATGTTGCTAAGAGAGAGGCTATTCCTTGGAAAGGGACATCATGCTTAGAAGGTGGGGAGGGTCAGTGAAAGGGAGCAAGAACCTCAACTAGATAGATTGACAAGTGACTGCTGCAATGGGCTTGAGTATGACAAATTGTGAGGATGTCACAAGATAGGACAGTGTTCCGATTTGTTGTTCATAGAGTTATGCTATAGGTTGTACTCAGCTTGACGACACCTAACACCTCCATGACCAATTGGGAAAACTGAGACACAGAGAAGTGAAGTAACTCACCCAAAGTCACACAACTTAACCAACATGTCAATCTAGCTAATCAGACTATTTCTCAACTGTTGCCTGTGTAGGTGCTGTAGTGGTGTACTGCATTGGTAACAAAAAAGAGGTCAGGGGTTCAAATCTACTAGCTTCTCTATGGAAGAAAACTTGAATGAGAGTTACTGTGAATTGGAACTGACTCAATGGCAGTAGGTTTATTATCTAAATGTTGTGGTGGTGGTGTTGTGTGCCATTGTGCCGGAACTTACCCATAGCTGACCTTTCAGCAGGTTTTCAGAGGCAGTGCACAGGAAGAGATTGCCCTTCCTTCTCCCTTGGAGCAGCAGTGTAGATTTGAACCACGTGCTTCTGAGATTGCAGCACAGCTTCTCACCACTATGCCACCAAAACTCCCTTATTACCTATATGTTGTTGTTATTGTTTGTACACATGGTCAATACTTAAATATTTGAATTGGCTTTAATGAAATGGACATTGAAGTAACATATGTTCATCTATTCTTTTTTTAAAAAATAATAGAATTACATGCTAAGAGTACCTAAATCTAATAGTTGTTGTGACAACATGAGAATAGTCCAACTTTCTTTGGACTTTGCCATATGTGACTTTGGCATACAGGAAGTCTCATATAAGGAAATTTTCTGTGAGCCTCTTAACCTCAAAATTATACTGTAAAAATGAACTATGAATTTAGGGATAAAGCAGAGATGTTCAGGGTAAAAGCAATGTGGTGGTGGTGGTGGTGGTTGTGTGCTCTTGAGTCACATGTGACTCATCGTGACCCTCTGTACAACAGCTCTGAACCCTGCTCTATCTTGAGCCAACCTTACTGCCTCCGACATCCCTACCCCAGTAATTGAGTCAATCCATCTCATCGAGGGTCTTCCTCTCTTGCACTATTCCTCCACCCTGCACATGATGTCCCTCCTTGCAACGTGCCCAGAGTATGTCAGACAGAGCTTCAGAATCTTTCCCTCCAAGAAGCAACCTGCTTTCACCCTTTCTAGAATAAACCTGTTTGTTCTCCTAGCAGTCTATTGAATATTCAGTATTCTTCAGCACCCACGTGGAGGATAAAGAAAGAGAGGTTGGTAAGGTGATCTCCAGAAAATGGAAGACCCCGACCTTTATTTTCGTGCTTTTATGGCATAGTCCTCCAGAAGTTGTACCGGCAACCCAAAGATGGCACCACTCTGCTTGATTGCATCTGCTAGCGGCTCCATGAGAGAAAGAAGAGTAATCACCTCTCATGTGATTTAGAGCCTGTGAAAGAAACCTGAGGGAGGGTTAGCTGTGAATTCGAACCAATTGGACAGCAATGTGGTTTTGTCCTTTAAAAAAAATAATTTGATAGGGGTAGTTTAGAGTTGTTGCTGTTGTTGTTGTTATATGCTGTTGAGTCGCCTGCCAGTCACAGCTACCCTATGTACAACAACTTTAAACTGTGCTCTATCCTTTGGCAATCTCACTGTTTCTGACACACCTATCCCCATTATCCCAGTCACTGACTCAATCCATCTCATCGAGGGTCTTTCTCTCTTGCGCTGTTCCTCCAACCTCCCGAGTATGACGTCCCTTTCCAAGGGCTGGTCCCTCCTTGCAACATGTCTAAAGTATGTCAGTTGGAGCTTCAGAATCCTTGTTTCCAAGGAGCAGCCTGGCTTCACCCTCTCCAGGATGAACTTGTTCTCTTAACAGCCCATTCAGTACTCTTCTCTAGCACCACAGCTCCAATGCATCAGTTCTTCTTCTGTGGGAGAAATACAGCTATTAAAAAAAAATAAATAACAAAGGGAAGTGCTCCTATTTTAAAATTTATTTGAAGAGGAGAGGTGTGAGAGAGGTTTATGGTGAAAGAAGAATGGTGGAAAATTGAGCAGATAAGGACCTAGGGAGTCACCCATTCAGTCATTTGTTTTGCCAGCCAGAACGGGAGCTCTGCTCCTATCCCTGAGATGACACATGGATCAAATAGCCCCTTTTCCTAAAGGAGTTCACAGCCCAGTGACATAGATAGAAAGCTGGAGTGTTCTCTGATGCTGTGGAGTGAATACCCATCATGGAAGTGTGTACATGAGCCCAGGTAAGAGCTGAGATTGGGCAAGTGTGCATTAGAGCTGATAGCTTTCCAGGCCAACAGGAGCCCTAGTGCTGACTGTGGCACCAAAGGAGAGCATGGTGTGTTCAGGTTTGCCGTTACTGGCTGATGATGATAAATGCTGCCCAGAATGCTTCTGGGCTTCTGGAAGTTGTAGTGGCTAAAAGAGGAAGATGGGAGTCAGTGATGGAGACCACTGTTAAGATTGTAGCCCTGCACCATGTGAACAGAGGCTGTCCACTTCGCACCTCTGGTTGCTGCTTATCTCTTAGTTTTCTCATCTGTCAGATCCAAGTGACATCTTTCAGATGTCTTCATGCAAATAAAATGAATTAATAGAAATGAACATTCTTTAAAAATCTGAGTCTAGCGTAGAATTGAATGAATTCTTACCAGTAGTGGAAGAGACCACAGACAACCCCTGCCCTTCCTGCACCGTTCTGTGTGGAAAGCCAGAAAAGCCCTCTGACACCAGTATATGGGAACCCTGAGTTGTGAAGATTACTAGCATGCTCAGCTGGTAACTGAAAGGTTCTGGCTTTGAATACACTCAGAAGCACCTGGAAAGAAAGATCTGGTGATACACTTTGGAAAAATTATTTATCTAAACCCCTCTGCTACTCTGTCATGCATGAGCTTGCTGTGAGTCGGAATCCACACAGTGCCAACTGGTTTTTGATGCTTTATGGACGGCCAAGAGAACAAAGGGTGCAACCGGAGTGCTCTTTGGAGGCAAGAATGATGAGACTTTGCCTCACATACTTTGGGTGTATTGCTAGGATGGGCTATTCCTTGGAGAAGGACATGATGCTGGGAGGAGTGGAGGGATGATGAAGGAGATGAAGATCCCCAGCCATGTGGATTGACAGTGACTGCTGCAAATGGGCTCTCGTGTGTCAGGAAGTGTGAGGATGGTGAGGATAGGACAGGGTTCAGATCTTTTGTTCATAGAGTCACGATGAGTCATAGCAACCTGACGGCACCTAACAACAACATCAGTGTATAGAGTGCACTGTAGCGATTATCTGAAATTTCCCATGAAAAGTTCACTGTTTTCATTGAGGGGAATCAGAAACTCTAATGGCTGCATTTATTATATTTGAAGTGCCTTAATTTAACCCATTCTTTCACAGTGGAGAGCTTTTTGAAAGGGCAAGATGTATCAGAAATTGTGTTTTTAAGTGTAAAAAATGCTACTTTCATTATTGATTTTTAGAGTTCCCTTGAATACTGCTGCCGTCCCCCGCCCGCCGCACCACCCGCCACCCTGCCACCCCTGCCTGCCATGTATTTTCCTGCCTGGCATTATTGTGAGAACTTATTAGTTAATGGTTATGAAGCATTTTGAAGATGGAAAAAAATAGGTATTTGGCATAGATGATAAGTAGTGATGTTTTAAAGTGCCCTTTTCTATTTAAAAAATTAAATTCAGAAGATAAATCATATCAGCTCTTAGAATAATCAGATTTGCCACCTGCAGTACATTTTATATTTTCAAAATGTTACTTTTTCAACAAAGAGAATGAACATGTATTGAGGACTTACTGTGTGCCAAGCTCTGAACTAGAAATTTGCTATTTTTAATCCTCAAAACAATCCTACAAGGCAGATGGAATTGTTCATGTTTTTCAGGTGAGCAAATTTAAATTGCAACTCAGAGTCTTAAGTGGCTTAAACCAAGGTCAGAGATGAAGTTGGTTTTCAAACATTGGCCTTTTCAACTCTAAAACTCAAATTCATTCCATTGTACCAGATAGAATTTTAAATTAAGATCTTTCCTGTAGTAGCCATGTCTTTGGCAGTATTTACCAAGTAATAGACAAGGGATACACAGCCTAGGCCAGTTTTAATCGTACTAGATAATTTACTTTTTTTTTAAACTACTGGGCTCCGTTAGGATGATATACTCTTTCCTGAGACTTGGAGACTTAGGAAAGGACACAGACTTTGGTTTCAGATTTAGGCTTAAATTGCAGGTCTAGCTGAATAGCAATAGACACAGCCAGGCACCTAATTTGTCCATCAGATGTAGAGTAACTTTATTTCTTCTAGCCTCTGTTTTCTGGGTGACAGGGGGCAAGTAAGAATACTCTTTTTTACAAAGATGTAGGAGAATTCAGTAAGTTAATGTATATGTTGCAGGAGGTCTGGTGGTGTAATCTTTAAGGTGTTGAACTGCTAATCCAAAGATCACACCTCTTTGGAAATTCAAATTCAGTGCAGGACAAATATGAGCTGTTTCTTCCCATATGATTTACAGTGTTGGAAACCCAGTAGAAGGTCAGCTCTGAGTTGGTTCCTATTTGATGGCAATAAGTTGAGCAATGCAAATGAAAACTCTTGTATGTTTAGTGTTTCGAGACCCTAAGTGGTACAGTCAGTTACATACTTGGCTGTGGACTAAAAGGTTGGAAGTTCCAGTCCACCCACAGGCACCTTGAATGAAAGTCTGACGATCTACTTCTGACAAAGCAGGCACTGAAACTCTATGGAGCGCAGTTCTGCTCTTATCCACATCGAGTCATCTTATGGCAGCATCACCTTGACCGCATCTAGGACTGGTTTAATCATTAATATAGGAAGGAATGGATAATTAGGGAGCGCTCATAGTTTTGTTGGGAGGGAGCTGCTCTGCTAACTAACCAAAAGATAGCACCTCTCTCTGACAGTCTGAATCTGCCAGTGACCCCATAGATGAAAGATGACAGTCAGCTCCTGTACAATTTACAACTTCTGAAAACCTGCTGGGGGGTCAGTTTTGAGGTGGTTTTGACTTAGCAGCAGTAAGTTTTTTATTTTTAATAATAATTGCTTTCACCAAATAATTTTCCGTGTAATAATAATTTTTTAATCCATACAGGTTGTCTAGTTAGTGAACCTTTGCCATGATCAGGGCAGGTGTGTACTTTTCTGGGCACTTTGTATAGCTACTTCATTACCACATCTATGAGCCATCTCCTGACACTGAGTCGACTCTGACTCTTAACTGCCCTCATTGGGTTTCCAAAGCCGTAAATTCTTACACGAGGATGCGACTGGTCCTTCTTCCTTCTAGCGGCTAGTGGAGTTGAATAGCTAGCTGACTCTGGGGTTAGCAACATAATACTTACTGCACCAGAGTGCCTTACATTTACGGCATCATCTCTGTTGTTTTTGTTAAGTGCCGCTGAGTTGACTACAACTCCTAATAACCCTGTGGAAGACAGATTGAAACCTTGCCTTTCTAGCGCCATCCTCGTGATCTTCACCATGCTCAAGCCCATTGTTGTAATCGCTGCCAGTCCATCTCATTGAAGACTCTCTGCCTTCCATTGACCCCCTACCTTTCCAAGCATGATGTCTTCCTGCAAGGACTAGAACCTCCTAATAACATACCGAAGTGGATGAGACAGGGTTTTACCATCCTTGCTCCAAAGAACATTCTAGTTCCACTTCCTCCAGGATTTATCTGTCTCTTCTTTTGGCAGTCTATGTAGTATCCATATATGGCAGTATTTTCCAAGTAATAGACAATGGGTGCACAGCCTGGACTGAGTTTTAACTGGATGAAATAACTTACTCTTTGTAAATTTATTGAGTTCTTTTATGATAATTAGAACTATTGCCTCAGACTTGAAGGTTTAGAAAAGGACACAGACTCCTCAATACTTTCAACAACTCCACAATTCAAAGGCATCAGTTCTTCTTCAGTCTTCTTTATTCATCGTCCCATGTATATGAGGCAATTGAAAATACTATGGGTTGAGTCAGGTAAAGCTCAACCTTTAAACTGATATTCTTGCTCTTTAGCTCCTTAAAGAGGTCCTTGACAACAGATTTACTAAATGCAACATTTTTATTTCTTCAAGTTGCCAAATGGCATCATCTAATAATTGCTTCTTATTAGTTTCTTGCAAGTAATATTTCTTTTTCTCTCCTTCAAATCTCCTGTACCTAACAGACTGGTTTTTGGCCCTCTATAGGAACTCATTAATGTCATGAAAATTAGTTTACCTTTCATTCCTTTGTACTATTTTCCTTCTTTTAGAAGCCAGCCTTAATTAGGGCATAGGTTTCTTCAAATAAAATACATTTTTATTTATGTAAATTATATTGATATATTTATTATACAATTTTAAAATTGTATGCACAGAATCTTCTTTAAAATATTTCTGGAACTAAAGAAATTTTGAATATTTTTTAGCCTTTTTCCTACTTGAATGGTAAATTTCTGAGATTAAAAAGGATGTTAACAAGAACTGGAAGAGTTTGTCAAGTAAACTTACGTTGTAGCTGTGATTTTGAAGAACTTGGTTATCCTCCTCAAAGAATGTAAACCCTGTCAAATACCTTAAGATATATGCATCCAAATTATTGGGT
Organism: Elephantulus edwardii; assembly: GCF_000299155.1. NCBI lineage: Eukaryota > Metazoa > Chordata > Mammalia > Macroscelidea > Macroscelididae > Elephantulus > Elephantulus edwardii. The sequence continues at coordinate 4,737,064 of NW_006399755.1, forward strand.
ATTTTCATATAAAATTAGTCCTAAAGAACCCTATCAGGTAATTAGAAATTATGAAGGTTGAATTACAGCATAAATCTAATATGGTAATATTGAAACACCATAATTTTTTATAAGTCTTAATATTTTTTAATTTGTTCTGCTTAGAATGATGGAAAATTTGGCAACAGATATTGATGATGGTTGTGTAATTTAATTGATTCAGTTGGTGTCACTGAATTGTGCAATAAAAATGTTCACTTGGCAAGTGTTTGTGTTATATATATTTTTATAATATTAAAAATAAGGAAATAAAAACTATATAAGGGCATAAATAATACCTAGCTATCATGAACTGGTGAAACTTTCAGAGCATGTTTGGAAAATGGTAAATGTTATCTATTTCTTATTTTCATTCAAATTCTATTTTTGCCAAGCAGCAAGACGTTTTAAAAAAAAATTAATGACATCCACTTCCTAAACAATATGCCTCTGGAAACCCTATGAACTTTGAGAAATGATAGTTACAGAAAGGATTCAGGTCTTTTGCTCATAGGGTCACTATGAGTCATGCTCAGCTCAATGACAATCAACAACAACTACAACAACAATGAAGAAATTAAGGTGAAGAAAATGAAAAGTTACTATATCTCTCTCCACACCTATTCATTCTGTATGCTGAGCAAATTATCTGAGGAGCTGGACTCTATGAAGAGAAGTGTGGTATAAGGATTGGAAGGAGACTCATCAGTAACCTCTGTTATGCAGATGACACAACCTTGCTTCCTGAATATGAGGAAGACTTGAAGCACTTGTTGCAGAAGATCAAGGAATGCAGCCTTCAGTCTGGATTGCATCTCAATGTCAAGAAAACTAAGATTCTTATCACTGGGCCAATAGGCAATATCATGATGGATGGAGAAGAGATTGAAACTATCAACAGCTTCAGCTTGCTTGGATTCACAAATAAAACCCATGATACTAGCAGTCAGGAAATGAGGAGACACATTGCCTGGGAAAATCTGCAATCGGGGACCTTTCCAAATTATTGAGGAATAGTGATGTCAGTTTGGAGACTAAGGTCCATCTGATTCAGGCCATAGTCTTTCCAGTTATGAGCTATGTATCTGAGACCTGGACAGTGAGTAAGTATGACAGGAAAAGACTTTATGCTTTTGAGCTGTGGTGTTGGGGAAGAGCACTGAACATCCCATGGACCGCCAAGAAAACAAACAGATATATCTTAGAGAGTGCCGTTGGAGTGCTCTTTGGGGGCAAGAATGATGAAGCTTCACCCACATACTTTGGGCTTGTTGCTAGGAGGGGCTATTCTTTGAAGAAGGGCAAGATGCTGGGAAGGATGGAGGGTCGGCCAAGGAGGAGAAGATCCTTAACTAGGTAGATTGACATGGTGACGATTGCAATGAGCTCTTGTGTGTCAGGAAGTGTGAGGATGGTGAAGGATAGAACAGGGTTCAGATCTTTTGTTCATAGGGCCACTATGAGTTGTACTCGACTTGACAGCACCTAACAACAGCAATAAGTTCAGGTATAAAGTTTCTGTTTTTTAAAAAGTTTGTAGTGGATTTGTCTCATGTTTTACACACAGGCTTAAGATTTAGCACAAATCTTTCTAGCAGTATTTCTAGCCTGCACACCAATAAATTACAAGATGTGACATCCACAAAACAAAAGCAAATCCATCATAGAATGGACAGAGATAGATATTAGATAGTTCTTTGTCATAATAAACCATCTGCCTAAGCAGACAGAAATATTCTGATAATTGGTTTTCATTTTTCTCTACTTTGCTCCTTGCTCAAGTGAGTTCTCAATAAATATGTATTAGAAGGATCTCCGTATGTGGGAGAGTGCGAGAAGCTTAAAAACATGGTGTGGAATGCTGCTTGACAGTGTCATCCATTCACAAGATGTCCTTGAAGATGGAGCACAGAACAGATATCAGAGAAATTTTGGCAGCTGCAGTTGGGGAAATAAATGGCTGTTGTGTGATTGGGCAGATCCTGAAAGCAGGCTCCTGCTCAAACCATGTAATTAAGAAAAGTGGGAGCTTTTGTCCAAGTGCAGAATGTTCATAATATCAGAGTTTGTCAGCAGAAGCTTTGAAAACGGATCAGTACTTTTCACTCCCTGATCCAGGAAGCGGTTTTCTTATAAATCATCTTCTCTCCTTGCTGTCCTCAGGAAGGTTGCTGCCAGGCGATAAGGCAGGCTTAGAGTATAACCTTGCTAATTCACAGTGATTTAGGTGAAAGGGAGACAGAACCAGAGACTGTTTCAGGAGATGTGATTTTTATTCATTTGGGCTCCTGTGTGTCCTCTAATATAGGAACAAACAGAGTGTGGCCAAGGAGAGGCCCTGCAGAGTGGCTCTGGGGAAAGGAATAGAGTCATTTTTAATACTGTGGCTTAAAACTTGACATTTCCTTTCCATTTAAAAAAGAACTATTTTCCCCATACTTTAAAAGTGCTGTGTTCTTAATGTAAAAAAAACAAACAAACTTGAAAATAAAGACATGGACAGGTATAGCAATCTCCTATAATCCTACATCTATTGTTAGCAGTTTGGTTTTCTCCTCCTACTCTGCTTAAGCTTAAGTAATTGAGAGGATCCATTTTTTAAGCCACCTATTTTCTACATTGATAATACATCTATTCCCATGTCATAAAAATCAGCTATAAGCGTAATTTCAACAACTGCTGAATGTTTCTTATAAAAATATACAATAACATAACCAGTTCCTTTCTCATTTCCTTGGGTTCTTTTTATTTTTTTTATTTGTCTAGATACACTCTTCTTGATATACTTCATTATGCATGTTTTTGGCCTGAAAAATTTTGAATTATTTTCTGAACTTCAGAATTAGGATCATTGGATAAAAGGATATGAAAAAAAGGTACAGAAGGATTGTGTCAGTTTGTATTTGTACCAGTGATGCATTGCACCTTAAAGCTAGGGAGTAGTTAACCTTGAAATCTTATTTCTCTTTGTAAACATGTTGCTCACAAATAATTTAAAACTGGTCTTCTCCCAGACCCTGTCTGATTCCTGAGTAATACATATTTTGTAGATTCCAGTTGTGTCCTGGCGATTCTGCCTTCCCAGAGAATATGTCTGGGAGGGCTGTGTTACCCAGCAAGCTCTCTGAAATTGTTGTTGTTGTTGTTATGTGCCGTCGAGTCGCTTGTGACTCATAGCAACTCTATGTACAACAGCTCTAAACTCTGCTCTGTCCTGTGCCAATCTCATTGTCTCCGACACACTCATCCCTATTGCCCCAGTCACTGAATCAATCCACCTTCCAGAGAGCCTTCCCCTCCTGCGCCTGCTGCCCTCCACTCTCCCAAGCATGACCAGTCTCCAAGGACCAGTCCCTCCTTACAACATGACCAAAGTATGTCAGACGAAGTTTCTGAATCCTTCCCTCCAAGGAGCAGCCCAGTTTAACCCTCTCCAGGATGAATCTTTTTGTTTTCTTAGCAGTCCATGGTCGCCAAAAGCATCAATTCTCCTTCTGTCCTCGTTGGTCATTGTCCAGCTCTCTGACGCATGACAAGTGATTGCAAAGAAGGATAAAATTCTGCCATCAGGTCAAAAAATCTTCCCCTCCCCCCTAAAGTTTCTCTCTTATTAAAAACAATCAAAGAACAAAGGTAGAAATGAAGAAAGTGAACGACACTTAAAGTGTGATAAAGTAATTTCCAAATGTAAAGCTACTTAATAGAAATGATATCTCGAATCTTTTCAATAATGAACACAGTAGTGTTGTTGTGTGCCATCAAGTCAGAACCAACCTCCGGTGGGTTTTCAGAAACAGTAGATCACATGTGAAGAGACTGCCCATCCTTTTCCCATGGAGCAGTTGGCGGATTCGAACTTCCTACCGTTGGGATCGCAGCATAGCTTCTTTCCCCTGGGCCACCAGAGCTCCAATGAACTTGTAGATAGAACATAAATGAGGCTTCTTGAATTGCCACAAGTATAATTTATCCTAACTACTTACATATATATTGAGATACTAGAAACCATTTTAATTTGCTCAGTATCTTGAGCTTCAGATTGCTTACAATCTTCTTTCTTTGAACTGCACAATTGGAAAAACTGTCAGCTTATATGATTCCTTTTAGCAAAGAGAAGTTTGCTGTAATACAGATTAGATTTTAACTGTCTACTACCCTTCTCTCAAGTCCCTGTCCTCACCCCCATTAGGGTTAAGAAAACAAATTGCTTAAAATAAATTGTATTCCATGAAAATTTTAATCTGTGTGCATAAAACTTAAATCTAGAGATATGATCTAATGCTGTAGATCACAATATAATTGTGAATAGCATTTTTCTTTTGACCGATAAATCTCCATATTCCCCCACACTCTGATCCACTAACCAGGCATTTTATAAATATGCAATACTTACGTTTACATGCTTTGCACCATTGACTATTGTTTATGTATTTCATCAGGAAGATAAATTGACTTAATCAGTCTGTGGGCAGCTTTTCAAATGTTTTATTAACTGGTTTTTTGTATGAGAGACTAAGATAACATTTACCATCACATCTGGTTTCCATCCCAACAGGTACCAGTAGCTTATTAAGCATTTTATTATTTTGTCCACACTAAACACTTAGTTGATAAGGAATCAGAGACAACATGATTCTTTAGTAGAGTTTTAAAAATAGTATTATTATTGCCAAAAATATAAGATTGCCTATGAAACTTTACTTGTATTAAAGTGAAAAAACCCAATTCTAAAATGAGCAAAGCACATGAAAAGACTCCTCACCAAGGTGAATATTCAGATGGGCAAAAAATAGTTGAGGAAATGTTAAAAATCACTTGGAATCAGAGGGATGCAAATCAAAACAGCACTGAGATACCATTTCACCCCAGTAGAAATAGCAAAGTTTAACAGGGCAGCAAACAATAAATTTTGGTGACGATATGGAGAGATTGGAACTCTCATAAATTGTTGGTGTAATTGTAAAATCGTGCAATCACTATGGAAAGTAATGTGGTAGTTTCTCAAAAAGATGGGTATAAGTTTTATATATAGTATGTATATTTATTTAATATACATATACTATGGGAGCACTGGTGGCCTAGTGGCATGAAACTGCACTGCAATCCCAATGGAATGCGGTTCAAATCCACCAGCTACTCCAAGGAAGAAGAATGGACAGTGTCTTCCCATTTGATTAACTGCCTCTGAAAACCTGCCCAACTGTCAACCATGGGTTGGTTCTGACTTGATGGTATACAACAAAAAAATATATGTATTTTGTTTGTGTGTGTGTACTAAAATAGTTCATCTAGGCAGCTCTAGTGGTCTAGTGGTGGTGGGGGGGGGAAGATGTATATAGAATCCCATGTGACTCAGGTATTCTACCATGAGGAATAAGCAACATGGAAATTAGAGCTGAGACACAAATGGAGATACGTACGCCTATGTTTATTGACGTATTACTCACAATAGCAAAAAGATGGAAACAACCCAAATCCAAATGCGCATCAACAAACTAATGGCTAGAGCAACTGTGGTACATTCCATACAATGGAATACTGTGCAACACTAAGGAACAATGAAGAATTTGTAAAATACTACACAACATGGGCAAGTCTATAGGACATTTTGCTAAGTGAAATAACTCAGCTACAAAAGGAAATACTGCATAAGAACACTACTGTGATAATATGAGGGTAACTGAGAGTTGGTGTGGGGAGATGGAGAGAACAGAAAGAATTTCCAGATAATGAACACTTAAAAGAATAATCATAATTGATCAAGAGCACTTCAGAGCCAAATACAAAGAGGTACGAAAGAACTTTGTACAAAACATCATAAGGAATTGAGATGCTAGCTTGACCCCTCAGAGCACTTATGTGATAGGGATGGATAGGCAAGTCAGCAATGAGCTAATTGAAATGGAGATAACTGAGGCACGAGGCATGAAGTAACTGGCTTATATGCTTTTATAAATGTAGTTACCAGTAAGATGATTGTAAGAAGGGAAAACCCCCCCAGTATACATGAACTAAATACAATGTAAAGGAAAGATTATATTAAACACAGTGTACATGCATGTAACTCAATGTATGTGGATGATTGTATGCAAACCAATAAAAATACATCATAAAATATTTTCCTTAAAAAAAGACAAAAGGCAGTCAACTTGGGAAGAATCGATGTAAGGACAATATGGTTATTACAGTTAGCAAATAGGAACAGGATATGTATAGCTGTTCAAAAGGGGACGGAGAAAGGGAGAAGAAGGATAATAAAGGGGGTTGGAAATCACTAAGACAGCAAAGATTAGTGGATGGATGGATTGAGGTAGTGAAGGCATAAGCAAGATGAAATAAGAAGTTGGTAAGACAGCGTGATCTATGGCATGGATCAATAGTGATTAATTATGTAAAATACAATATACATGAATGATTGTATAGAACACTGTGTACATGAATGTATATGAATGATTATGTGCAAGCCAGTGAATAAAGATCACATAAAAGTGAAAATATATAGTGGAAGAAGAAAGGAAGGATGATCAAGCTCTTTGGCACTGAAGAGTTTGCTGTAAAGAAATTTTTTTAAAAAAAATCTTATAACTGAAAAAGTACAGGCTTTTTCAAAATTGTGTTACATAGGGTTTTAAAGATATCAACTTGATGGCACTTTGGGAGAGGGGGGTGGATGGGTGTGTGTGGGGGGGGGTTACTGTTATCATGTTATCACAACTGCAACAGGAAATGGTTTTAGACTCTGAATTTGAGAATAATGCCTAGTAGAAATTAAATTTTGATTATGTTTTTCATGTACACGTTGACCCTGGTTTTTAAATATTAATGTCTCTTGTACTCTCTCGTGGCTGAGATTTTTAAAACCCCTGACTGCCAGCACTTTCCTCCCTTATCGTTATATTCTCCTTTCTTTGTTGTCCTTGAATAGTACAAATTTGCAAGTTTCTATTACAAAATATGAAAAGAAAAGGACCCACCAAGCACCCCTCTGGTTTCTGCCTGGACTCCTACCCTAAGCAGGCACAGATATGGCGCAACTTCTTCCCTTAAACTTTACCTTGTTTCTTGAACTCTCAACTTGGTCCTTGCTCAGTGGAATCTTTACCCAAGAAAGATGTGCATAGAGGTGCGAGAGAGGTGAGCATAGCCTTGGCAGTCGATGGGCAGAGGGAACACCAACTTTCAACTGACAGATGCAATGCTGGAAGTGCTCACTCATCTGTGCCAAGAAATTTGGAACCTAGTTACCTAGCCAGCCAACTGGAATGAATCTGTATTTGTGCCCATTGCAAAGAAAAGTTATCCAACAAAATGTGGAAATTATCAAATAATATTATTAAAACCACAGGCAAATACAGTTTTGCTGATGACAATTTGAAACCAGTTGTGGCAGAAATTCAGGCTACCATAAATTCAGGCTAGATTCAAAAGATGACATGGAACAAGGGATAGCATAGCTGATGTCAAATGGATTGGTCTTGGTTAAAAACAGAGAATATCAGAAAGATGTTTATTTGTAATTTATTGATTAGCCAAAGCATTCACCTGTGTGGATGACAACATTATGAATAACATTGAGAAGAAAGAGAACATTTAATTGTGCTCATAGAATCTGCACATAGACCAGAAGGCAGTCAGTCAAGTTATCAGAGTAAGAGGTGAGAGTGGGAGACATTCTACTGTTTTAAAATTAGGAAAGGTGTACATTGGGTTAAACTTATTTAATCCATATCCTAAGCAAATAAAAAAAAACATCTAGACTCTGTAAAAAAAGAATGAGGCATCAGGGTTGTAGAAAGACTCATTACAACCTGTAATGTGCAGATGATAAAACCTTGTTTGCTGAAAGAGAAGATAACTTGCAACCTCTGATGATGAACATCAAGGGCTGCAACATCAACAGGAATTGCATTTCCACATAAAGAAAGGAGAAGCAACAGCAAATCTGTCCTGGAAGAAGTACAACCAAAATCCTTCTTAGAAGTGAAGCTAGCAGGACTGACACTTTGGACATGTTATCAGGAAGGACCATCTTTGGAGAAAGACATCATGACCCACAAGACCAGTGGCACAGTGGTTGCAACAGTGGTGCATACTCAATGATTTTGAGGATGGTGCAGGACTGGACAGTATTTTGTGCTATTGAACATATGGATGCTAAGAGTTGAAACTGACTCGGTGTACCTAAGAACAACGATCAGCACTGAGAAACTGTCCATATCTCCAGCAGTATTGTTTCAAAGGAGGTATGCTTCAAACCTACCACATTTTTAAAAATACTTGTTCCCTTAGGTAAGCATGTGGATAGGTTCAGTATTAAAACAATAGGTTTACCAGTACTAGTCACTGTGAAGTGATTTCTAACTCCTGATGACCCTGTATGTGTCAGAGCAGAACTGTGCTCCATAAAGTTTTCAGTGTTGTGGTTTTGGGTTTTTTTCACCAAAAGCAACTCTCTCGCCCTTTCTTCTGAATGGTTTTGTGTGGACTTGAACTGCCAAACTACGGACTAGCCGTTTATACCACTCAGGGACTCGGGGACACCCCCCCATATGGTTAATCTTTGGGTACTTATTTAATGTATGTGTTTTAGTGAGGGATGGAGAGTCTTAGAGAAACTGGAGAGAACGGTTTAAAAGAATTGGGTGTATGCAATTGATTTTACTGATTTATGTACACAGTACCCTCTGTGACTCCCCTCAACTTGAACACTACACGGACAGGCACCAAATTACCTTTGTTTCCCCAACTGCTAGAATAACGCCTTGGTCTATAATAGCACTCAATAAACTTGTGTTGAATTGAATACACTTGTTTTAAAGATATGCTGAGAATTTATTACCACATAGCTTCTTAGAGTAAATAGGTCTTTCAGGTTATTTGTGCATCTGCCCAGAGGTATTATTAAACTGTCAGCATGTTTCCCCCAGTTGGAATTAAGTATTTTTCCTAGAGTTTTTAGGTAGCAGATTCTGTAGAAACTTTGTACAGATGATTTGATGGGGGTGGGGGGGGGCGGGCGGAGTGCCGTGTTCAGCTAGTATCCCCTGGTCTTTGTGAATTATTGCCTGTAATTTGTGGGCATGTGGTGGGGGCTAGGGGATATATTTCCAAGTTCCCTTTTCTTACAGTGATCAGATCATCGATCTCAGCCCCTCCTCTTGGGCTCCATTAATAGTACGTGTCTCTTTCGAAGTTGAATCATAACCAGGAAAGAGTAGCATTTAGGAAAAATATTAACCCGGAGGGACTTGAGTGAATTAAAACCTCTTGAACAGAAGGAAAGGAAGGAATGGCCTTCATGAGAGGATGAAAGAAACTTTAAAGAAATATGAAATTAGGGGGTTGTAAGAACATTTCTTGTTATTTTTTCCAAGAGCAAGAAGAGAAGTGAGGAATTATTCCTAAAAATAATGTCTATCTTCAGGAACACAAAGGCTGCTGTGTAATTTTCTAACTTTGGGGATTTGTTTTTTGGTTTTTAAAAGGTGGGTGAGATGCAATATCTGGGCTGCTTCACCAGAGTCTAACATACTGTGTGTTAGAATTTTAAAAGGGTTAAGTGGGGAATGCCTACAAAGAGAATTAGGACTTTTATTTTTGTTCTCATGAATAATTTAAATCTATTTCTTTAATGGTTTGATTCAGTGACTGCCCTCAGTAAACATTATTCTTCATGCTCTCGGGAGCACTTGTTCTATTACATAAGGGTTAGTTTTTATACATAAATTTTAAGAAGTCCCTCCACTATGGTGAAAGAAAATACCTTTAAACACTCCTTAAAAGAGTTAATAAAATACATGCATGGGTCTTAGACATACACACACCTGTGACATTTGCTGGTGGTGTGTTCATCTTCAGCACCTTTCCCGTTCATGGACATACTAACGGTTAGAAGGGGTTGAAAGCAAAGAAAGGCATTTTTGTGAAAGAAGCACCATTTTACTGTGATCTTCCTTGGTTCTTCCCTGTTGACCCCTTTGCATGAACTGAGCAGCAAGGCCACACAGAGGCTTGAGAGCCCAGGCGTTGAGAAAGCCTGGGCCTTGAGAATTTCCGAGACAACCTCTGTGGGAGCATGGCGGCCCTGCACCGGGCCCTTGGATGATAAATGTCAGCACTGAGAGCTCTACATCAGGGCAGGTTCCAGTAATGTAAAGCTGTAAACTTTTATTTGCCTCATGAAGTAAATCCTGCAAGTGTAAACTAGGTTAAGATACATAAATGCAAGGCTCAATATAGTTTATTGTCAGACTGCCATTTTATGGAAAATATTAGGACAAGAACATGATACAGTGTGACTGAGAGAATTGGTGAGCTGGCTGTGGTAACACCTCGGCTGCAGCTCTCTGGGCTCTGAGGGTCACCTGCTCAGTCATTTGGGGAAGGACCAATCCATCCTGCCTTCCCTCAAATTTGAATAAATTAAAGCCTTCTGAAGAGAAGGGGATGAAAGGAAGAAAGATTTCATGCATTGATGTGAGAAATATCAATGGGACTTTCAGTATATTTTTTGGGATCCCTGAAGAGGGCAAACAAAGTACATGCTCAATTACTAAATGAAAGGTTGATGGTTCAAATTTAGCCAGAGGCAACCTTAGAAGGCTTCATATTTGCCTTCAAAACAAGCCAAACTGTTGAAAACTCTATGAAACACAGGTCTACACTGACCTCTTACCTACTCTGGTATATGAAGTCACAATGAAAATCAACTTGACAGTATTTTCCGTACAATAGCACTTAATGCCCTTTCAGAATTTTAGAGTGTTCATGTTAATGCACTTTAAATATTTGACAGACTTCAGAACGTGCACCTTGACACACCAACCCTTCAGCAATATCTGTGTTTGGTTAATGAATGATTTTTTTTCTAAAACTAAGAAATTCTATCAAAGGAGTGATTTGTGATGGTGAATAACACTGCTATGAATATTAGTGTATGAATCTCTGTGACTCAGTTCTCATTTTCTTGACATGTGTTACAAGCAGTGGAATAGCTGGGTCATATGGAATTTCATGTTCAGCTTTTTTTATATTTTAATTTATTTATTTTTCATTTCAATGAACATCTACAGAGATTTTGGAATTCTATTCATTCATTGTTTCACCCTTCTCCCCCCCACCTCACCCTCCCCGCCACCTCAAACAACCTCCCCCCTGTTTGCTCCTCTCCTTGAAAAGCATGTTCAGCTTTTTAAGGAAGTGCCAAAATGCTTTCTAGAGTGTTTATACCATTTTACAATCCCATCAACAATCTGTAAGAGTTCTTGTCTCACCACATTCCTCTCTAACATTTGTTACTTGGGGTCCTGTTAAATTTTGCCACTGCGACTGGAGTGAGATGGTTTTGTGGCTTTGATTTACATCTCTCATATTACCAGTAATTTTGAGCATTTCTTCATGCGTCTGTTGGCCATCTGAACAGCCCAATGTCCAACCACAATCAAATGGATTGGGAAATTACGGTACATTCAGCACACAGGAGCAATGATTTTGAAAATCACTACCTAATTTGGGAGGGACTAGAGAGCATTATGTTGAGTGAACTAAACTTGGTGCCATAAGGACAAATACTATATAATACCATTATTGTAGAAATAGATAACTAGTAAAACGTGTATGAGGATCCAAGGGGGAAAGGGAGGAGAAGAGGGGTGAGGATGGGCAGTGGATATCGTAGGGCCGCACAATTTGATGAGTAGAGGGAGAGTTGGGTAAAAGAAATTGGGAAGACTAGTGTGAAAAACAATGTATAAAAACTTTGTATGTAAACCTGTATAAAATAAAAATATTTTTAAAAAGAAAAAAGAGTGATTTGAATAAGAACATTTTTAGTCTTTGATTATGGCTTAACTGTTCTCATCTAATTCTCAAGCTTGTTTCATAAGTGTTTGTGTTTATCTTTATTTCTCCCTGTTTTCTTCTATCTGTTGTAATAGTCTTAACAGCAATAGCTAACATTTGTGGAGGGATTGCCATAGGAGTTACAGTGCTGAAGACAGAGTCCATTGTTGTGTGCCGTCGAGTCGGAACCAGCTCCTAGCTAACCCTCCAGTGGTTAAATCAGAGTGGTTAAAGCAGTAAAATCACATAGGAGGTCTTCAGGATAATTATGTGAAGATAGATGCTGCTAGTATTCCCCGGGGCTTCTTCCCAGCTGTTATGGCTGGCAACATGAAATAAAAAAAATTTGGAATGTGTAAAATAAAGGTGGGCCAGAACAATAACTGAAATGAGGAATTTACAGATTGATGCACTGCTACAAATTTAATCTTCCTTTTAGAGAAACAGGTTCAGAATGCACATTGCGTAGCACTCAAATCTTTTGACCATCAGAGCTGGAAACAGTAGTGTCCTGCTCTAAGATGGCAACTAGCTGTCCCTTTTGTAGTGCCTTTGGCTTTCTACAGTCCTGTCAATAATTCAATTAATTGTGTCAGGCAGCCTCTTTTAAGTCTCCTTTTCCTATGATTTTGTTGTTGTTGTTGTTGTTGTTGAAGCTTCATTTCACTCAGTTTTTTAAAAATAGGCTGCATCAGCCATGACTGATATAGCAAAATTGGAATGAATGAGTTCAAAACTCTTGGGGTCTCTTTTGATCATGCTAAGCTGTAAACTACCAGGCTTTGAACCACTCTTCTCTTTACTAGTGGTTAAATAGGGCTTTTAAGACATTGTGAATGACCTGGTTAAAACAATGGGGACTGTATACTGCAGCCAGCATGTCTAGTTGATAGGTAAGTGTGTGTGAGTACTGGTAGGGGAAATTCTAAAGTTTCCGATCAAAAAAGAGAAAGATTATTAGGCTGCACAGAGGTAGGAATGAAGCAGAAATGTCTCAGACTTGTATGAGGACGGTAATTTTGGAGTTCTTAACTCACAGACAGTGAATTTAATATATATAAAAACAATTGCACAAATTTTTTTTTCTGGAAAGACAGGACCAAGATCTTAGTTATGTCTCTTGAGGGGTCCATGCCAGCCAAAGGTTCACGTCTCCCTGCTTGAATAAATGCTTCTTAAAGCTTGCATTTTAAATATTATCTATCTCTCTAAAGTACTGAAGTGCAACGATGTCAGTCTGGAGACTAAGGTGCGTCTGATACAGGCCATGGTCTTTGCAATCACTTGCTATGCATCAGAGAGCTGTACAATGACTAGCGATAATAGAAGGAGAATTGATGCCTTTGAACTATAGTGCTGGAGAAGAGTATTGAATATACCATGGACTGCTAAGAAAACAAACAGGTTTGTCCTGGAGAGGCAAGGATTCTGAAGCTTCATCTGACATACTTTGGACATATTGCAAGAAGGGACCCGCACTTGAAGAAGGACATCATGCTTGGGAGGGTGGAGGGCGCAGCAGAGGAAGATCCTCGATGAGATGGATTTGATTCAGTGACTGGGGTATAGGGGCTAGGTGTTTCAGAGAGAGTGAGATTGGCACAGGATAGGGCAGAGTTTAGGTCTGTTGTACATAGGGTTGCTATGAGTCACAGGCGACTCATGGCACATAACAACATCATTTAGATATATATGTATAATGTATAATTGATGAATACTAGAGGACCTTCCTTAAACCATCTGCTACCTGCTCCATCCTATTATCTGTAAAATGGAGGTAATGTTAATTTATGCTTGTACTTCATAGGGTTTTTGGAGGGATTCAGAGAGCTATTTAGCATGCAAGGAGTTTGATTCCTTCAACAGTCTTTGATTCAGACCCCACCAGGTACCATACCCTCACTGTTCTACGTGCTGTAGATGCCATAATAAAGCACATGTAGTCTCAGGTGCCATTGAGCCCAGAGTACAAGATGCCATCCTTTTTTTTTTTTTCATTTTTAAATGCAAAGTACTTTATACTAAAAAGATAGACACTTCTTTATACTTCACTTAAGTTACGTGCCTAAGATATAGCCATCCTTCTAACCCACCCACAAAAGGGAGAAGTGAATTGCTGGAATTTTCAAATAGTATAGTCTGCAGACCAGAGATTTGGGCTCATCTCCACTGCTTACTCGCAGGTCATTTCCCCTTTCTGGTCCTCAGTTTCCATATCATTAAAATTAGGGGTTTCAAGTCTGTGGTCCCTAATCGGCTTCATACTGTCATGCTTTCACACTGTGAACTATGTGAGGACTGGCTCGATTGCTATTGATCTGATGTTCCCGGATCTAGCCATATTAGGGGGTGGCCGGGGGGGCGGGGAACGGAGGCTGGAACCAACCTGAAACAAAACTCCCACACCTTTTTTAATATGCCTAGAGAATAGTGGGAGTTAACAGGTATCTTGGGTGAGCAGTGGCAAAAGATATGAACAAAATACTGAACAGATGATTAGATTCACCAAGAAGGACCTGAGACTGTGGCAGGGAAAGTGTCAGGAGGGGTAAGGAGAGTTGGCTTTCCCCTCTGCGGAGATAAGGACCCTGAGCGATGTTCTGGCAGCTGCATGTCTGAGGCCTTCCCTCCTGCTTTTGTTGTAGATTTTGCAGAGAAGAGTGTTGGGAGGGGGTGAGGTTAATGCGTTGAGTGTAATTAGTCATTCAAACCATCGACATTTACAATGACAGGATTGGAGTGCCTGTGTTATTGTGCACTGCTCTCATAGTTTATCCAGGAAATTTTCTGCCTGTATAATGTTTCTTAAAATATATCACAGGAACATAAAAGATTTAATGCAGTGCTTTGTACAACCATTAGATTTTGAAGTCAACTGAACCTCCTCAATGCTCTCTCCTGGCTGCTGACTGTAATTGGGTATTTAATTGCCATTCAGTCAGAGGAAGGGGGTTGAGGGTGGGGGGTGGGGCACAAGTCAGAGGTTTGAAAAATGGTCAGCTCGAAGATCCACAAAGAATGTTTCGTTCAAGTCTGTATACACACTTGGGTAACTGATCATTTATTTAAAACAAAAACTGTGCTGTTAGACTATCTGGGGCCTTAGCAACTGAGGGAGTGTTCTGCTTTTGCCTAACCATCCTGTGTGCTTGGAGGGCATGTTTCCCATCACACATATCCCTTCCACTAGTCTGTTTCCCAATTAAGAGTCTAAGGGTTCTCTCGTTAAGGTTTATCACATAACCTCAAAATGTTATGGCCTCATATTCATGAGTTCAATGTCTTTACACCTTGGCAACTTCTCTTATTTTCCAGATGAGGTTTTCAGATCCTTTTGGCTCACTCATGTCAGATCTGATCTTGATGTTTTTAGTTTCAGATTCTTTTTTAAATCTTGCCTTACATTCTGGGAGGTATCACTAAGACCAGCAAGGGGACCTTATTAATGATGTAAATTAACACATTTGCAAATGTCTCTCAGCTTTTAGACTGTGTGCTTTTCTTGCCTTCTATGTATGTGTGCGTGTGTTTTCACCAGTTCTTTTTTTAAATATACAGAAGGATAACTGTAGATTTATGTGCAGGATGAGGAAAACTCCATGCCCTAATTTATCGGTGTGGTCAGTTGAAGTAGCTTAGTAAAACTCCAATCCAAACCTAATGTTGTTGAGTCAATTCTGATTCATAGCGGCCCTCTGGCGACCTAGTGGGAAGGAGTGGCATTGCCAACCCAATGGCATTGATGTGAACCTACCAGTCGCTCCACAGGAGAGAGATGGACACTCTCCTGTCATGTGATTTACAGCCTCTGAAAACCTGCTGGAGAGTGGCTCGGTTCGGACTTGGTGGTCCATAATAACATCAGCACAGTGAGACAGAGAAGAACTACTGAATAAAGTGTCCAAAGCTGTAAATCTCTACAAAAGCAGACTGTTACATTTTTCTCCCTCAGATTGACTGATACGTTCACAATGCTGACCTTTCAGCTAGCAGCCCAATGCTTGATCCAGTGCACTACCAAGACCCAAGACTCTTTAGTGACTCCATTATTGTTGTTGATGGTGTTGTCTTGTGCCTGTGTGTCAGCACTAATGCACAGCTGCCACTCCAGTGTGTTTTCAGAGGCATATGTTGAACATGAGGAGATTGTCCGTCCTCCTCTGGAACAGCTGGTGGATTAGAACTTCATGGCTTTGGGATCTAATGATTCTTTTTCAAAGTGATGCCCAGTGGCATTTTCTGATCTTCACAAGGGGCTCTACTCTAGGAGTCGATGCAGACTGGAGCAATCCATCTAAGATGAATGTGAGGATATCCAAAAAACGTATAAGGAAATGGAAAAGACTTTGCTTTGAACCAGAGACTCCCGAGCCCTTCCTTGAACAGAGAGACCCATGAAATGTCCACGTGGGCAGCCCCATGTGTCTCTTTAGAGAATGAAAGAGGAACCCTCCTGCCAGGGTCCTCCCTGCAGATGACCTTTGACAGATCTCGGTCCCACAGAACCTCAGGGCGCATAGTTATGACTTACCTTCCTTTACATGGTCGTCATTAATAACAAAAAAGCTGCCTCAGTCATTCTCAGTGTCTGTAGAGAAGTGCTGAGAAAGGTCACTCCACAACCAGAGAAAGATGAAGGACAGGAAAGGTGTTGTGGAGCTTGAAGGACTCTTATTTTTTTGTTGTTGTTATTCTGCCACTGAATGGAAAGGTTATATTAGGAAAGCTGTGATTCGGCTTTCCAGGCCTCCAGAATTGGATAAATCCTGGGTTTTTTTGTTCTTTATTGAGTTGGCAGTGCTCTCTGTGTTTGTTGCCTGGACACCTGACTCAGGGAAGCAGTGAGATGATGCAGCAAATGGAAGCACCACATAGACCCAGGAGGTTGAGCAGCTTGTCAGAGCGGAAACCTGCCTCCTAGCCAGCAGTTGTGCTGATGCGCCCAGGATCATCTCCTCTAGCATGTTCCCCTTCCCCTGGGCACGTCCCTCGTTCTTTTCCTAGACTCTTATCGCAAGGGCAGAGCAGCGGAATTGGCTTTGCTGGGTACTGTTTGAAATTTTTATTTAAGATTCCTCTCAAAAGCTTTTTTGGCTTTCCTTCTCCTTGCTCTCTGACCCAGCTTTCCAGAATTGACCTCCAGCCAAGAGAAACATTCTGAGGATGTGATAGGCGGAGCTACTTAATTTATTTGCATGATGGTAAGGAATCTTAGATGCTCCCCACGTTTCTCAGTGTGCATTATTTCCCTGACTCCACTTAATACTTAATCCTTTTTTGTTGTTATTTTCCCATTGGTGATCATGAGACAAAGAAGCAATAGAGTAATACCCCACCTTCAATGGGGCATGGTGAGGAATCAGCTAGGATGCCTTTATTTAGCACTTTATGTTCTTGGTACTTAACTAAATACGATTTACAGTCCTGAAGATTCCCCTGCATGGTAGGTTTTATTCCACTTTGACATAAGAGGACACTGAATCTCAGAGAATTGAATTAACCTGCCTGAGATAATATAACTAGTAAGTGGTAGTAATGGTGGTGGTGGTGGTGGTGGTGGTTGTTAGATGCCATAGAGTCAAGTACAACCCATACATAGCAACCCTATGAACAACAGATCTGAATCCTGTTCTATCCTGTACAATCCTCACACTTCCCAACCCAGTAGAGCCCATTGCAGCAATCACTGTGTCAGTCCACTTGGTTGAGGGTCTTCCTCTCTTTCACTGGAGAGGTAGAAGTAGAATTGTACATCAGCTATTGTCTTAACTAAAAAAAAAAAAAAAAACAAAAAAGCACAACCAAAAAACAAAAACAACATTCCTGGTCATTATGCCACTCAGAGAAAGTAAACAAAAAAGAAAATGTTGAGCAACTAGAATTTATGTACTTTGCTGGTGGAAGTATAAATTGGTTCAACCACTTTGGAAAATGTAGGCTGAATCTACTAGAGCTTAATATAAATATACCCTGTGACCCAACGATATACTCCTAAGAGTATATCCAATGTGATATATGTATATGTACCAAAATATATGTAACTCATTTTCATAGTATTATTATTATTTATAGTATTAAAAACTAGAAATAACACAAATGTAACATCCATTAGCACTCTTGTTGTTATGTACCATCAAGTTGGAAGCAACTTATAGCCGACAGTCTAGCAGGCTTTCAAAGGCAGTAAATTGCAGGGGAACCATGATGTGGCTAGTTGATTTGAGCTGCGTGCTTTACGGTTGGGAGGCACTACACCTTGCCACTAAACCACCAGAGCTCCCTCCACTAGCACTAGAATAGATAAATAAAATGTGATGTTTTCATATGATGGAATTCTATATAACAATGTAGAAGACAACCTATATCTATGTGCTATAACCTATAGCTATGTGCTATAACATGGGTGACTTGTGTGGAAAATACATATTGTGTTATATGTATGTAAAATTCTAAAACCAGTGAAATTTGTATCTAAATTTATATGTTACTTCTGGAGTTGAAGGCATAAAGAAGGGTCCTGGAATATTAGTCATGTCCTATATAATTATCTGAAGTACATGAGTTGTGTTCATTTTATGAAATTGAGTTGTGTAACTTAGACCTGCCCACTTTACTATCACTCACTCATTGCCATTGTGTCAAGACTGACTCATAGCTGACTGACCCTCCAGTGAGTTCTCAGAGGCTGTAAATCACATGGAGGAGATTGCTTGTATTTGTCCTGGAAACAGTCAGTGGATTCAAACCTCCTCCTGCCTTTGGTTTAACAGTGCAACTTACTTTTCACTAGGCCACCAGACTACATGTATATTTAATAAAAGTGTTTATTAAAAATAAATTCCTTGGGTAGACAACTGATAATAATATTGAAAGCTATAAGTTACCCAGTGTTTCCTAAACCTTAATTTTTCATCTATAAGATGTACAGATTATTACAGTTTACCTCCTTGCCTGCTTATATAAAATCAGAGAGAGTTCAAGTCAGATGATTAACTGAGCAAATCACTGAATGCAGAGTAAGTCAGGGATCATTCAGACATGAATTATTTTAGTCACATTTCTATCACTCCTCTATTTCCATATATAAATTATCTCATTGGATCCTCCTCGCCACCTTGCAAGTCTCGTGGCATTGTTCCCTATTTTCAGCTGAGAAAATTGAGAATCCAAGAGTTTCAGTTCCTACCCAACCTCGCACATTTAGTGAAAGGAGAGCGGGACTCCATTTCCAGACGTATTTCCAGCTAGAGAAATATAGACCCATTTCAGGGGCAATGGAAGTAATGTTGTATGGATGGATAAAAGATAATAATAGGCTAGAATGGTTAAGGTAGAATAGGTGAGCTGCTTGAGGGACCAGGAAACCTGGGTGTAGACTTGGAGTCTGCCGCATGGTTCTTCAATGACAGAGAAGTCAGCAGACATCAGTAGACTTCATCTCAGACATGAGGGTCCCCCCACTTGAGTACCTTCTGGATAAGCAGATTTGTAATTGTCCATGTTTTTCATCCCATACAGGGCATCTTTATGACCTGGTTCTGTGAGCTTAAATATATTTTCTTTTGAAAACCTCGGTCTAACATTGTTGTTCTGGTGTACTGTCAAATCAGAAACAACTTATAACTGCCCTTCCAGTGGGTTTTTAGAGGCTGTAAATTGCACAGGAGGAGATTGCCCATCTTTCTCTTACAGAGTAGCTGTGGAATCAAACTGCTTGCCTTCGAGTTGGCAGTACAACTCCTTACCACTAAGCCAGCAACCCAGTGCTCATTCCAACTCATGGTGACCCTCTATTGGGTTTCCAAGGCTGTACATATTTAGGAATAATTGCACTACCCCTAATCTACCACCCTAATCAGACCTAAGGTGTTTATCTGCCTGTGTCCTCTAGCATTTTAAACACATCAAGGGTATAGACAAATTTTATCATCTCTTTATTCCCATGCATACAACCTGGACCATTTCACACATCTAGGAAAATCTTTACATAAATGTTTAAATCCGGAGAAAGTATTTTTTTTTTCTTTTTGAGTAATGTTTGCAATACCTCGGGTCTTGGGAGACTTAATGTCAGCTGAATCCAGACTCTGGCTCCTTGAGGCATGGTAGGTTTGAGGGCTCAGGGCAATTTTGGTGTTCTTTGGGCCCCACATGGGGGTCAGCAGAGTGGGCATGCCAGATGAACTGGGGGTCTGGCTGAAGGACGTTGCCAGCATTTGGGCTTGCCGGGTTGCTAAAACCCTGAAGGGCCCTCGGGCCTGCGGCCCTCAGTCCAGGCTTCCATTGTTTTTGTTCAGACATTCCTCGTATAGCCCTGGTGTACAAGTTGCTGTATAGCGGTAACTTGTGGTTGCTGTGAGGCTGAACACTGTGACATGGATGTGTCAAAAGCGTTAATGGCTGGTTACCCAATGCGACAGAGAGTGGGGTGGAGCTCCCCGATTAAACAAGCGTGGAAGGAGGAGTGGCATCCACTTCCGTAATAGCTTGCCTCCGGAAACCCTATGAACCTGGAGAGAGGATGAAAGACACTCAAGCGTCAAGGACTCTCCTTCATAGGGTCACTATGAGTCGCCTGCAACTCGATGGCACTTAACAATAACAACAATGTTTGCGATATGACCTTCTAGTTATGCTGAACCTAAAACTGAGAACTTAGAAAGCACTTTCCTTTCTTCATATTTTTAATCTTCTTAACAATCCAGAAGATACAATAACAAGAAAAATGATTAGATAACTTTGCAACTCCCCAGCATGTGCTGTGAAATCTGAAGTTTGATCAGCGACTAAGCATCAGTGAAAATCTAAGCCCTTCCCAGATGGAATGGCCCCACGTATTTTAATGCCATTTTTACTTTATGAGATAGTTAATAAACAGGTACTGTATTTAATCTTGTGAGTGTAGCCCTCTATATTTAGCTTTTTCAGCTTTAATGGAACTATAATTTTAATCATGATTATTACTTTACATTTTAATTATAATTTGGTGTGGCTTAAGTATACATTTCTGAGAGTGATTGTGTAATGAAAACAGGAATTAGCTTTTCATTAACAAAATAAAGGGAGAGTTCCCACAGCATTCTAGTCTGTGTTCAAAATCTATGGGCTGGCCTAAAAATAGCAAGGGGAGTTTAACATTTGGTTAAAAACATGCTTCTAAATTGGCTGTGTGCACAACCCAGTCTCTTTAGCTCCATCTTGCATTATCTTGTTCTTTTTCCTGTCAAAATTAGAGTAAAATCTTAAAAGGAAATTCACTTGTGTCTTTGAGATTTCCAAAGGCTTATTTTTATTAATTTTATTTTTATTTAGATAATTAGCACCATGGAGCCTCAGGTGTCAAATGGCCCGACATCCAATACAAGCAATGGACCCTCCAGCAACAATAGAAACTGTCCTTCTCCCATGCAGACAGGGGCGGCCACAGATGACAGCAAAACCAACCTCATAGTCAACTATTTACCCCAAAATATGACCCAAGAGGAATTCAGGAGTCTCTTTGGGAGCATTGGTGAAATAGAATCCTGCAAACTCGTGAGAGACAAAATTACAGGTATGCTCTTCAGTATTCCAGACTTGGGACTCACCAATATGTTGTTCCATAGAATGTGCAGACCTTCGCAGAAACGCACATGCGTGAAGATGCATCTGAGTGTCTGCATTGTATATCCTGCTTGCAAGGATAGAGTGAATACACAGCCATAGACTCTAACATGGGTGTACATGTGCAGAAAACTATAATGTGGATTGGTAGGACTTTAAAACAGATGACAATTTTTACACCCCTACAACTTTATTTTATGTAAAGTGGTCCTTTGATTTTATTGTCTTTTATTATTAATTGTCTACTCCTTCCTTTTGTTTGGCCCTCATTTCTGTCCTCTGTCCCTTTTGTATTCCACTCTAGTTTTTAATCCATCTATTCCCCTCCTCTCAAGCATTCAGTATGTTTGTGTGTCCAATGATCTTCCATATGTCTGAGGCACTTGTTTCAAAGGGAGTGTTATAACTTGTGAAAGGGTGACACCCTGCCCATTGTCTTAATGTGAAATAAGCCCTTCAGATAACAAATTATGGTGGAATCAACTGCTCTACGGTAGGAAAGGAGATATTTCTCAGAGATCTCCATATGAATATCTTATTTTTATTTATAGGGTTTTTCTGAAAATGTTCTTTGATAAGTCAGTGACTTTCTACTTGTAAGTGAAACAGACCCCTATATAATGTCAGTACTTTAGGAGTTTCTTAATTCATTTTTCACATTTTCTTCCTCCCACCCCAGCCTACCCCACAGAGCAACCCTTGTTTCAGGTTGTTCTCATACATATAATGAATGCTCATATATTACTTTTGATAGTTCTTCCCCTCATCTGTTCTAATGCAGTGTTCGTTACCTATCCACTCTTTCTCTACTCCCACTCCAACCCACAATCTATCCTTCTTTGTAACAATTGCATGAGATATTGCACTCAGTATAATGGCCTCAAAGCTCCCTCAGGTTTTGTAGTGGTTTCCCATTTCATTGTTTTTAAACACTGCATAATATTCAATTGTGTAAATGTACCATAGTTATTCTATCAATACGTTTGTTGATGGGCACTTGGGTTGCTTCCTTCTCTTTGCTATTGTGAATAATACAGCAGTGAATATGAGTGTGCATACATCTGTTTGAGACATGGCTCTGGTTTCTTTAGGACATATTCCCACTAGTGGAAATACTGGGTCAATTGATATTTCTATTTCCAACTTTTTGAGAAGGCATCAGACTTCCTTCCATAGTGATTGTACCATTTTACATTCCACCAGTGGTGAATAAGAGTTCCAGTCTCCACAATCTCAACAGCCTTTGTTGTTTGCTGCCCTGTTGAGGTTTGTGATTGTTGCTGGGATGAGATGATGGCTCATAGTCATTTTGAAGCAGTTCAGTTTTTAAGATAAGGATTCCCCTTCTCCCCAAATCAACAATTGTTCATTGAGGACCTACTGTTTGTTAGACCCTGGCTCTGATGTTGCAGAAGGTAAAGAGGGATGTATTTGTAATCTTATTGAAAGTAATTCTTTTTTTTCTTGGAAAAATATGAGCCTGCATGATGATGACAGGGAAACCACTGCTGTCTGATAATCTTGCAGTCACCCACACTCAACTTCAAGCATTTGTCACTATTGAATATTTTAGATATTTCCCTTTCTCTGGAATTTGTCAATGTAAGAAAAAGGAAAAAATGGTTAAAATAGGGATAGGTCATCTTAATCTTAAATCAGGGAATCTACAGTGTATGGAATGTTTAGAAGCAGGAGTGGCATCCACTTTCTAAACAACATGCCTCTGGAAACACTATGAACTTTGATAAATGATGATAGTTACAGAAAGGCTTCAGGCCTTTTGTCCATAGGGTCGCTATGAGTTGAACTCAATTTGACAGCAATCAACAACACAATGTATGTGTGAGCATGAAAGTATAAGCATACTCTTATTTTTTCATTCTTTGTATAAATTTTTCCCTTCTTATAAATTGAGTAAGCAGCCTGTCATACAGTGGTTAAGTGCTCAGCTGCTGACCAGAAGATCAGCTGTTTGAACCTCCTAGCCGTTCCACAGGAGAACGATGTGGCGGTCTGCTTCCATAAAGATTAGGCTGTTTCTGCTCTTTCCTTTAGTCACTGTGAGTCAGAATTTACTTGACAGCAATTAATTCTAAAAATGATAAATTAATAAATTAAAAACTTTACAATAGCATAACTAATAACTATACTATTTTCTAAAGTCACATAATACTCCAAATATACTTCCTTTATACGTAAAATCAGAAAATAATATTACTGCAGAGGGCTTATTGTGAAGATTAAGTGAGAAACTGGGTACCCAGCACATAGCACAATGTCTGTTGCATAGTGGACCCTCAGTAAACGGGAGTTATTATTAACTTTTTAAAAAGTAGTCATTGAAAACCCAATGGAACACTGACATATATGTTGTTGTTTACCTTTGAGTCAGAACTGACCCATAGCTGAGCCTAGAGTGGGTTTTTCAAAGGCAGTAAATCACATGTGCGGAGATTGCCTATATTTCTTCCGAGAAGCACCTGGTGGACCCCAATTGTGTGCCTTTGAGTTGGCAACACAATTGACTTGATTTGTTCTTGTTGTTAAGTGTCGTCGAATCAAGTACGACTCATAGCAACGTATGAACAACAGGTCTGAACCCTGTCTTAGATAGTAACTGCCATATACCATTATAGATGCAATTAGCATGTTTAAATGAGGGTTGCAATGAAACGTAATTGACTTGTTGTCTATGGAGTTGGGGGACCAGAATAGAGGTTTTACTAGTCTTATCCTAGAGTGCTGGATCTTCTGTCCTTTTACAGAACTTCCTATATTTTCAGAAAGCCACTGTTTATATTCCTGAATAATCTTTATATAATAGGATGATAATTCAAACCAAATTAAAGCCACTTAACCATATGATTCTTCCTCCCACTCTTGTATAGAAAAAAAATGTATTTTTGGTGCTGCTTTACCTTCTAAATAGGGATTCTGCCAGCTATATTAGTGAATATTATTAATTACCTTTTCAAAAGAGTTTCTTTAGAAGTGTAGTGAGATTTTTGAGAGGTACTGATTCATGGTGTTGTTCCTTGTTTTCTAAAGACACATGTTTAAACAAGCAGATTCCTTTACTGAAAGAATGCTAATTTGGTAGTTCACCGAGTAGATCTGAATAGGAATGACAGCTTCGAAGACAGCCTTTAATTTGGTATACAAAACCCAAATTGTCAACTTTGGTTTGTTTAGCACCCTTTCCAGCACAAGCAGAGACATACAGGAGCATGTGAGCTTAAAGAAGAATCTTACGGGCCGAAAGCAGAAATGCAGTACAGGCATAAATTTATAATTATGTGAGGATTTTTTTTTTCTAATTCAGACAAAAAAAGAAAAGGAAGAAAAATTTTATTTGCAGATAACTTGTGGGAAAGAGGCAGGGAAATATAGAGGGACCGGGGATATTTGCCCTCATTTGGTAGCAGTGTTTAATAAAAGTAGAACTTGTGGTTGTAAAGAGTGCTTATTAAATTCTTCATTTACACTACCTAATTAATTCTAGCATTTTAAATTAACAGTGAAACTGGTCCCTGCTGTACCATTCCATAGATGCAGCATATTTCCTCCATCTACCCGTTGTTCAGGTTTAATTGGCTATGCTAAAAGTCAGAGTAGGAGAGATAGGGCTATGGGGAGGTGGAAAAGGGATGGGGTCGCTCTAAAAGAACTCTCCAAGGCCTACATTTGGGCTTAAGTCATAACACAGGCTGCAAGAGGTGAGGTATCACACCAGGCAAGTTGAAAAGCTGCTGCTGATGGTTTAGAAGTCAGGGTAAATGACATCATAGGTATTTTTGTTGCCCTGATTTTAACATCTCAGTCCCCCCTTTTCCTCCAACACCTCCTACATATTTCAATGCATCTCGATCCTGTGAAGTTTACAAGGAGTTCTAAATATCTAGTGGGAGGGGTAGGGGGTAGGAGGTGACAAGGAGATAAGAATTCAAGATTAAGATTTCCCAGTCCTTCACCATTCCTTTAAAGATCCTAATGGATCCCCTTAGAAGGTTCAAGCTTATAAAGTTAAGATCCCTTGAGAGAGAAAAAAGGCTCTGGTGGCAGTATTGCTGGTAAGTTAGATTCACCCCTGCCTGTGGATTGTCAATGAATTTTCCGTTTGAGAACACAGAGGAAATCAGATAATAGACTTAAGGTTTATTATGACGCTTGGGATGTAACTGCTACCATCTATCAAGTACTTGTTCTCTACTGGGTACTTTGCGAGCTCTGGGCCAGGTACTTGATAAGTGCTGGATACACCTTACTTTATTTAACACTCACAATGTTCCTCACTTTCTTAGGTGAGGAAACTGAAGCTTGGAGAAGTTAAGTAACTTCCCTGGGCATTACAGTTATGAGTAAGTGGTGGAGCTGGGATTCATCCTCAGTTTTCAAAAGCATTTGATGTAGAAATACATACCGGCTTCCTTCATCTGTCCCTGTTAAGTTCAGAAACCTTCCTGCGCCTCATCTCCCCTGTAACCTAACACAACATTAGGTTCCTTTGAGTAGAGATTGGTAGCCACTCTCTGGAGAGTCTGCCTAATGCCCCGTGACTTTAAATGAGACTCTTGTGCATGAAGGCAGGCGGAGACCCAATATTTATCATCCTCCAGGGACACTACTCAGCCAGTATCTTCCTTCAGAGCAGAACCAAATTTACTGAAAGTGTCAGGTTTAAGATTCTCTTACAGGAATTTTGGACATCTTTGTTACATATCTATTCAGAGATGTTAGATTTTCTTTTTCCAGTTGAGAATGTATTCTTATCAGATTAGTCTAGGCACCAGGAGAGAAAACATGTGTCCCAAGTTGCTCTGTGTGCAGCTGTGGGCATGCACTAGTTCTGTAAGCCGAGTCCTCTGCTTTTAATCTTCATCCACTTGCAGCCTCTGCTGCTGTAAAGAAGAGGAAAGATGTGGGGCCCACAGGATTCATGCAACCCAGAAACTCAGGCAAAGGACGTCAGACCTCTTGCAGAAATTTTGTTATTCCCACAGGCTTCATAGATTTGGATTTTTGTTTTTGTTAATTGTGCCTGCTCTAGTTTTTATTTTGCATGTACTGTGATTGCTTTGTTGTTGTTGTTATGTGCTGTCAAATCAGAACCCACCCAGAACTTACCCTCCTGCAGGTTTTCAGAGGCAGTAACTGTTTTACTATGTCTAAATTCCTAGATGGTCAGCATTTTAAGGCAGCTCTGGTGGCCTAGTGGTGAGAAGCTGCAGCGCCTTGGCCAGGACACGATTAGTTGGCTTCGGCTGTGATATCTTTGCGCCAGTAGAGCTGGAATAGTATTTTTTTTTCCATAATGCCATATTAGTATTACCTCACCCCAAAAGGAATAGAGAAAGGAAAAAAAAAGAGAAGAAAATACTGAGGGGGGAAAAATACCAATGTCAGGTAGAAAATGTTTTATATCTATAGGCAAGATTTTAACCTGTTGTTTATAGATTCTCTAGGGTGGAGGGACAGCGCAAGAGAGGAAGACCCTGAATGAGATGAATCGATTCAGTGATTGGGGTAATAGGAATAGGTATGTCAGAGACAGTGAGGTTGGCTCTGGATAGAGCAGGATTTAGGGCTCTTATACATAGGGTCAGTATGAATTGCAAGCAACTGGATGGCACATAACAACAACAACAACAACAACAGGAGTTAGGGAGCTCTGGTGGCCCTAGTGGCAAGAAGTTGCGCTGTAAATCCAAAGGCATTCGGTTTTAGGCCACCAGCTGCTCCACGGAAGAAGGATGGGCATTCTCCTCCTGTGCGATTGACTGCCTCTGAACACCCGCCAGAGGGTCAGCTATGGGTCGGTTCTGACTCGATGGTACACAAAAACAACAAGGAATTAGTTGTAGTCACCTCAATGGCATCTAACAAAATCTAAATTATTTGCATCACAGACAGAAAAAATTATGTATTTACATAATTGTCGCGCTGGTTTTAGGAGGAGTTTTCTACTCATTTGAGGCAACTGTGCTGGATTGTGGGGGATTTTTGAGAACAGGGTAGTCTGAACAATTTATGTCTAAAATTGAATATATCAGTTGACTGGTGTTTGAGGAGGCTCTGGTGGATGAATGATAAGAAGTTGCACTGCCAACTCAAACACATGCAGTTCAAATCTACCAGCTGCTCCATGGGAGAAAGTTTGAGCAGTCTCCTCCCTTGAGTTTTGCTGCCTCTCAAAGCTGACAGAAGGGTCAGCTATGAGACAGTTGACAACTTGACAGTACATACCAATACCAGTACTTGGGGCAGGCAGTAAGTGCTCTGGGAGGGTAAGGTAGGGTGAGGCCTATGTTAGCTGGAGTAGGAGTAGTAGGAGATTTGAAAAGTGGGATCGGAACTTTAGGGAGATGAGAAGACAAAGGTATCATGCTAAAATTCTAGTCTAAGAACGAAACTGTTTTTATGTCTATGCTTTGAACAGAGAAAGAACAGCGGGAACACACTCCAGAGAAATCTGGGATGGTGGTGTTTATAGTCCACAGAGATCTACACTGCTAATGTAAGGGTGTTGCCTTTCCAGAGGTTTGAATCCACCCACGGCTCCCTGGGAGAAAGGGGTGCAATCTCTTCTATGAAATATACAGCCTTCCAAAAACAAATCTGCCAAAAGGTCTGCTTTAAGTTTGTCCTAACTCAACAGAAATGAGTTTTTTTTTAATAAGCAGTATTTCCAAATGCAAGTAAGCATACCCTAAAATTAATTTAGCAAAAATATGCACCCTCTGGGGGCATAATGATAAGAAGTGGTGCTGCCAACCCAAAGGCACAAGGTTCAGATCCACCAGGTGAATTGCAAGAGAAAGATGGGCCCTGTGCAATTTACTGCCTCTTAAAACCCACTGAAGGGGAGTTTCAGCTATGGACCAGTTCTGCTAGACAGTACTTAACAACAGTGGGCAAAGACAGCATTCCCTAAGCACCACCACGACCCCATCCCTTCATTCTTTGCAACCCATGTCCTTGGTTTGACTGATGTGGAAAAAGAAAATAAAGTTAACTTTGCTATCATGGGCCTTAAGGGGAAAACTTTGCTATGGCGTTTATATTTGAAATTGCATCTCTAATTAAAGGAATCAACTCAGTTTTGATACAGTGATATTTGGGTAACTTATGTTCTTTCTTGGGCTTGTGAAAGTGCTGATAATCCTGTTAGTAGGTGAGATTCAAAACGTGAGACACAGAAGTGGTCAGAATGTCAGTGAATCAAGACCAGGAGACATTACATGAGGTACATGTGGTCCCCTGGGGGTGAAAAAAGAAAAGATTTAAGTTGTGGATCACTGTCTTTTAATTCATATATATTTAAGGTTTTGAGATTTACAGAGATTTTGGGAGCCTTAAAACCAATAAAAACAAAAAAGTCCTAAAACATGAAAATGTTTTGAGTTCATCCCTGAAATGTGAATTTTATTTCATTGATGATTTTATTGCATGATGAGCTTATTGCATTGTTTCTTATATTGTTGTTGATTGCTGTCGAGTTGAGCACACCTCATACAACCCTATGAATATAAGGCCTGAAGCTTAACCATCATCACTTATCAAAGCTCATAGTTTACAGAGGCATGTTGTTTAGGAAGTGGATGCCACTCCTGCTTCCAATAGCAGCTAAGAAATAGAAATGGGAATACTGACAGTTGGGGTTTTTTTCAGTGTGTGCTACCCTTAGTGTATTTTGCTTTTAATGTGTGCCATTAACTCAGAACCAACCTGTAACTAACTCTCCAGTGAGGTTTTAGAGACAGTAGATCACACAGGAAGAAATTGCTTATCCATCTCCCACAGAGTGACTAGTGGATTCGAACCATGTACCTTCCGGATTACAGTGCAGTCTTTTACCAGAAGGCCACCAGAGCCCTCTCTCCATAGTTTAGAGAGATAGATTAAGGTATGTTATTAAAATGGTTAATAACCTAGTACCATGCAATATAAGTTCATGAATATAAGCAGTAGAAATATGTTACTATTATGTGCCATCTAGTCAGAACATACCATATTTGACCCTCTAGTGAGGTTTCAGAGGCCGCAAATAGTATGAGAGGAGTTTATCCATCATTCTCTCTTGGACTGACTGGTGGGTTCAAACCACCAGCTTTTGCATTTGCAATGCAGCTACTTACCATTAGACCAGCAGAGCTTCCCCTAAAAATTCTAAACTGATTTTTCCTCTTTACAAACCAATTCAGATTGTATAACTAAGGAGTGAACATTTATGGTAGGTACAGGAAAAACACAGAGCTCTGAATCTTCTATTTTGGAAAATGGCATTCGAGGCATTAGAAAAACAACAATAAACACTGGGGATTTTGTTGTTGTCTTGGGGTGGGTTTTGTGTTGTTGTTTTTTTTAATTAAACAGGCCTCTGCTTACTTGAACAAGGAAAAATAGACTTGTAGTGATTTATAACTTCTGGTATTCTTTCTACATAAAACACACTTCACTATCTTCCGCTTTCTTTTGCAAGCACTGTGTTAAAATGGATGCGGCCTTAAATTTAAGCATGGTTAAAACTCAGCCTCAATTATGCATATCCAAGAAAATCCCAAGATATTGATTAACTGAATGAACTCTTCTACATGCACATCAGAGGGATATCCATTAGTGGTGGGAAGGGGAGAGGAAAGAGTAGCATTTATCAGCATATTTTGCTGCTGATTTGGGAAATGTGCTTGATGTAGTTTGATGTATCTACTAAATTCAGAGGAAAATCAGACAGATTTGCATCTGTCGTTTTATTTATCACCTCCCTGCAGTCATCTTATGCTTATTTCACAAAGAAAGAGAAAAGCATTTGATTTGCTGATTTGGGGAGGGGATTAGTTAATGTTAGGGTGAATGGGAAGTTTCTAGATGTGGAAACTATTGACAGCCTAATGGGGTTAGAAAACAGAAGAATGGGGGCTGCCTTATTAACGGGGAAATTTGGAGAACGTCAGAATGTTAAGTACAAACAGTAAACCATGTAATCATTGTTCCTATTATGTCCCCATCTAGGGCAATCAGAGACCCTCCATCCTTTTTAATTAGGACAGGTTGGCAATTGAGTGGAGCTGAGATTTAGAGTTGTATAGGTATTTTATGTGTCTTTCAACTCATATTTTTCCCAGAATGACAGTTGTCAGGATTTCTGACTGAGTTTGGTTTTCTTTTGCCCCCTGGCTCCCTTTGCCTTCATCTTTCCTTCTAAATAAGACAGCACTGCCCTGCTTTCGAACTCAGATAACCATAGGAAAGTATCCTCTCATCCCAGGAGAGATCTCTCAAAGGATTTTTACCTAGGATGTGAATCAGACCTGGGTATTTTAAGAATTTTCTATTTCTGTGCTTTAGCTGACTGTTTGGTTCTTAAGACCAATTCCCTGTATACCCAACCTCCTCTCTCTTTCTCTCAACACACACACACACACACACACACACACACACAGAGAGAGAGAGAGAGAGAGAGAGAGAGAGAGAGAGAGAGAGAGAGAGAGATAGATCCTACCCTCTCTCATTTGCTCCTGGATCCTCTGTAGAATGACCTGGTTGATTGAGAATAGGAACCAAGCAGAAAAGCAATGTCAGACTGAAATTTCCACACATTATCTAAAAATGTAGTTCATCAGCTTCGGGGTAGGAGGAAAGTACTTTCTGAAATGTGTTAATGGGAAATGCATTTTTTTCCCTTCTCTTCTGCAAAGTGTGGTAGTGGTGATTTCTTTTTTCATTCCACCCCCACCGCTATGCCATGTCTCTTTTCTTACTCTTAACTGATGAACTCTCTGTATCTATCTTTATTCCTTATAAGAACTAAAGATCGTTAAGTGGCCTTTTCATTTTTTTGACATTCAAAAAAACTGAGCTTTGAGGGGAGAATATCTTTCCAGTTTAGATAGGGGATAAAATTCTGATAGAAGCCATATATGTGTATAAACCTTTTATACTTATAAAATTTTTTCAATCAGCTATGAGTATTTATTTAGTGTGTCTCTCTCAGACCAAATAGATGTTATTTCCTTTCCTTCCTTTAAATTCTCTGTCAGAATCTGTGAAGAAACCAAAGATGATAAAGCAGAGTTTGTGACCACAATTTGCTTTTATTGGGGCCAATCAGTTGGGGGAGCCAGCATGACAGGGCCCTGCAGGTTTGGGAGGAGCTGAGAACCTGTTTATGATACATATCACCTTTGCTGTTTTGTGGAATATTTTCCTTTGTTTTTCACGGAACCTAAGCCTGCCCTTAGTGCAACTGGTTATTAATGTCATTACAATGATAACGCAAAGGGATTCCTAAAAGTACATTGTAGTTAGAGATTTGATTAGGGTGCTTGCTGTGGATCAGCTCTAGTGCTGGAGATACTGTACATGTATGTCACTTGATTGAAGGTGTGCTGGAGATACTGTACATGTATGTCACTTGATTGAAGCTGTGTTTCTCATATGGGTGATAAGTGGCATTGACCCCATTTAACAGATGAGGAAGCTAAGACCCAGAGTCAGTCAGCTGGAGAGCTGGAATAAATTCTATAGGCTTTCTGTCACCTGACCACTCTGTCTCTTCCAAATGAGGATGTAGGCAGTGTGAGCTATCGTCCTGCTGAGAGGTGAAAGATGTGATGGGGTTCTTAGAGCATGTGTCTAAGAAGAATGAGTCTTGAATCTAGCTTAGAACTTGGTAAAGATTTGATTGTAGGAGACTAGTCCATGCAGAGCCAAACTTCAGAGACAACAAGGAATCGAGGGAGAGTGAACAGAACAGTCAGTAATGTTTTGTTGAGTAAGTTTTGATTACTGCTTTGTATTGATGAAAGAGCTAAAGCTGAGTTAAGCAACCTACCCAAAGTTAATAAGTGGTAGAAATGGGATTTGAACCCAAGTCTGTTGGACTGCAGAACTCATTTACAGACTTCCTTTGAGACATTTACCTCACTGGGGTCAGGGGCATGTTCACTCAGTGACTCTCTTGCCACCTTCCTTAAGTTCTCGTTAATAACTTTTCTGCTTGACCTTTGTTTTGTAATTGGATGCTCTGATGAGAAGTGAGGTGTTAATCACAAAGTAGGTATAGCTAGTTAGGGTAATTGTTCTAGTTCCTGTGACTGATAATAGACCTTCTCATTACAAACATCTTGGATTAGATAAAATGTTTTACTGTTGTCAGAATAAGATGTCTATTTAATAATCTCCTATATTTTTTTAATTTTCATTTCTTTTCAAAGACTTTCCTATTCAGTACCTTTTTTTTTCTGTTCAGTGTTATCCCTTCTGAAGCACCAACCTGCGTATTATCTGTGTTCACTGTAAGGAGCCCTGGTGTATGGTGTGTTGTTGGGCTGCCAACACAAAGATCAGTGGTTGAAACCCAGCAGTGGATCCATAGGTGAAATAAGAGACAATATCCTTCCTTAAAGAATTACAAACTTAGAAGCTCGATGGACAGTCACCATGGTTTGAAATCAGATGTACAGTAGTTAGTTGGATTTTTGATCGCTTAATTCATATTCCTTGTACAAAGGAGGCCTGAAGACTGGAGTCAAGAGTGTTTTGGTTCTTATTTTTGTTCTGTCTTCTTGGTTTTTTCTTTAGTTTGCTTCTTTCTCTTCCTCTTTTTTTACCCTCATTTTTGTTGATGAGGAACCCTTGTGTTGTAGTGTGTAACATGTCAGACTGATAACCATAAGGTTCATGATTCAAATCCCCCAGACCTCCAGGGAAGAGCCTCAAAAATCTGATGGAAGGTTGCTAGGAGTCCGAATCAGTCCGACAGCAGTGAGTTTGGTTCTGGGTAATTATTTATTTTTATGCTTCCTTTGTCCAAAAACAGTTTTAATTTGCTTATAAGGTTATATGGGAAAGAGCTAAAACTATAAAAACAGTGATAGATTTTAAGAAAGCAGGATATAATGTAGTGGGGTAGATAAGTAAAAGAAGGCTGAGAGGAAAATGATTAAATAGTAAGGTGGTTAGATGACTTGTCTGAGGAGTGGAAGAGCCAGGGATGGCCTTCCGAGCCCGAGTTTTCCTTACAAAGGAAGATTGGATCATGACAACCATGATATTTCTCAGATAGTATCCAAAATCCCAGAGCTTTCTCCCATTCTCATTCTCAGCACGCTAACTAGCTTACTGTCAATGTCTAGCCTCTAATTGTGGACAGAGTTGCCAGCTATAAGTGTAGGAAGGAATATCATTTCACCTTTCTTGCTTAGACCCATGTTGGATTGATTGACTTGTTTTTGTCACAGCAAGGACAGGCAGTAACACAGAGAGAATGCCTGAATGGACTCTATTCTCACTAACATAAGATAGAAACAGTGTACGAAAGAGGTGTTCTGAAGCAAGCCCTCCATGTCTGGTGCCCTGAACTGAGGATTGATGGTTTCTGAGTCTGTTCAGTCTGCTTGCTCCCCTCAAACACTGAGATTGGACATACAGAAACTTCAGTCTTCTGCTTTCATCTCCTTGGCAAGGGGGCCTCGCCAGCTAGTGAGTTCTGGCTACTTGCCTTTTACCCAGATCCCTGAGCTAGACAAGTAGGAAACTCAGGGTCACTGAAACTCGGGGTCACTTTCACTTCCTGATCCTGGATCTGGAAACTGAAACTGAGAGTCTTCAACTGTCATTTCTCTTCCCAGTGACCCTCACAAGTCAGTGGAACCCTCCATTGAGACAGGCAGCCCTCTAAACATGAGAGTGAGAACATGTCCTAAGACCTTCGCATCCACAAAAACACACACATCCCTCCAATGTTTTCTCATCAGAAATACCAAATTCAGTGCATTGAACTAACCCGTAGTAAAAAAGACTTCAGCGAAAGTCCTACCCATCCACATAATGTTTTCATGACTTTGCATAAATTACTCTATGCCTTTTGTCCTACATTTCCTCAATACATAATTTAAAAACAAACAAACAAACAACAAAAATCTTTCTTTGCCATCGAGTTGGAATCTACTCGTATAGCTGATCCTCCACTGGTTTTCTGAGAATGTAAGTTCCAAAGATCACCATCTTTCTCCACCATCCTTATCTTTCTCCACAGAGCCGCTGGTGAATTTGAACTGCCAGAGAGTTTAGCCTTTATGGTAGCTGTACATCTCCCTACTGACTACCACAAGATCTTCCTACACAATATAAACCAGAGTATGGATCATAATAAATTATTACTGTCATTGAGAAGAATGGGAATCTCCATATACTTAATTGTGCTTATGAGAAACCTTCGTCTAGACCTAGACCAGGAAGCTGCTAACCGAGCAGAGGAAGGGGAAACAGCATGGCTTAATATCCAGAAGCTGTGTGTCAGAGCTGTATCCTTCCTCCATACCTATTCATTCTGTATGCGGGACAAACCATTTGAGAAACTAGAAGTGGAACAATGAGTAAACAGGGAAAAAATTGATGCCTTTGAGTTGTGGTGTTGGGGAAAGTGCTGAATACCGTAGACGGCCAAAGGGACAGAGAAATTATGTCTTAGAAAAGGTACAGCCAGGCTTCTCAGTGGAGACAAGGATGGTGGAATTTCATCTTGCATAATTTGGGTTTGTTGTTAAGAGGGGCCAGTCTTTGGAAAAGGACATCATGTTTTGAAAGGTGGAAAGTCGATGGTGGAGGGGAAGACCTTCAACAAGATGAACTGGCACAGGAACTCTAGCAGTGGCCTGAGTATGTCAGAGATTTGTAAGGATGCATATGACAGGACAGAGTCAGAGCCTTTGTTCATGGGGTCGCTATGAGTCATAGTCAGTCCACTTTAACAACAACCACAAACACAACATAAATTCTTACTGCTGTCGTTGTTATTGTTAGATGCCATCAAGTCAAGCATGACCCCCAGCAACCCTGTGATCTGAACTCAGTTCTATCTGTACCATCCTCACAATCTCTGACGTACTCAAGCCCATTGATGTAGTCACTGTGTCAGTCCATCTGGGTAAGGGTCTTCCTCACTTTCACCGACCCTTCAACTTTTGAAGCTTAATGCCCCTCTCCAAAAATAACTCCTCCTTTGTAACATACCCAAAGTATGTGAGATGAAGCTTTATTACCTTTGCCCCCAAAGAGCACTCTGGCTAATGTGTATTCATTTGGCAGCCCATGGGATATACAGTAGTCTTCTCCAACACCACAACTCAAAGGCATCAATTCTTTATCATTCATTGCTTAGCATTCAGACGCGTAGCAAGTGCTTGAAAAGACCATAGCCTGAATCAGGTGCCCCTTAGTCCTCAAACTGACATCATTGCTCCTCAATAATTTGGAGAGGTCCCTGACTGCAGTCTTTGCCAGTGCACTGGGAAAGTATTCCGTGACTCAGAGTCAACTTGATGGCAACTGGTTAATTGGTTGGATGCTAGTTGCTTTATATTTGCTATTTTATTTAATCCTGGCCACAACCCAAAGAGGTATATATTGTTGGCCACATCCTTTAGATGATAAAATCAAGGCTCATGGAGTTTAAAGTGGCTGACTTGGGGTACACAGCTGGCAAGCAGACTGCACACCCATGTCTGTCTGACCAGACTGCTGCCGGTCCAGCCGGAGACCTTCACAGATAGAACTGTTCATCTTCTTCATGTCTCATCCTGAGTTGTGAATGTGACTGTGTAGGATGCATTCCAATAAGTCTTAGAAATAGCTATAGTGACAATGAACATCAGTGTTGATGGTTCTGGAATACTGTAAATAAAATCCTTTTGTCTGATATTTGGAATTGTCAGGATAGTAATTTCTGATATTATCTTTAAAATCAGGACACTTTTATGAATAGCAACATGATAAAATGGAAGGGCCTACCAACTTCTCCTTCTAGCTGTAGTGATAGACTTAAGGGTGAACCAAACATTTCTGTGCTGCATTTTGTTTTGTGTAAAAGAGAGAATGTGTTGTGAGGCCAAATGAGCTGCTAATGTGTCAGTGGATTGTTAAAGAGCTCCATGCACATTCAGGATATTACTCTGGTCACCTAGAAGATAGGCCATTGTAAACCAGGGATTTATGAAAGCAAGCAAATACTAAACCCCCAGTGATAAGCGGGCTTTGCTTTCCAGTCTGCTTTCCAGATGTTTTGTTCAGTTATCTACGTACATCTCAGCAAAAGCTGATTAACTCTCTCAGACATCAGTGTCTAACTGTTATTAATGCTCAAGCTGATCAAATTACAATGCTACAGATCCTCCTTGTGCTGTTAATATTAGATTTTGGATTCCGGTCTATAATGAATTATTTTTCCTCCATGCATTGGAAAAATTGGTTAGCAGAGTTCATAAGAAAGTTTAATTAGCAGACTGTTTGTGAAAATAGCGGTTGTGAGTCATCGTTCAGAATGAACTAACATTTCTCAGGGCTGAATTTGTTCTTCTGTTCCTTGAGCAACCACACAGGATTCTTGTGTTTGGGAATCTGGTGTCTGCGTGCTGCCCACTTGAACTGCACCATGTAATAAACTAATGACAAAAACTGTAGATTTTTATAAACCAGCGAGAAAGAGGAGGTGTAGGGTGTTTATGTGTGTATAAATCTCCTAGGGGGATATTGTGGACCTGTTATAATCCAGCCTTGTGCTAGGCAGTAGCCTACTGTGTATATAGCTAGGCTACCTGGGTTCTGTTTCAGCTTCATCATTTACTAGCTTTGTAGCCCCAGGAGTTTTTAATTTATAAATAGAGATATTGATAGGACTATAGTAAATTTCATACACACACACACACACACACACACACACACACCTGGAATAATGTAGTATAATTCTTATATCCATCTTCTGAGGTATAGATACTATTAGCTTTTTTCATATTTGAAGAAAAAAATAGGCTCTGAAAAGTTAAGTAACTTGTCCAAGGTCACACAGCACCTAGTGGCAAAGTAAAGTGGAACATTATGTTTGACTCCAAAGCTTGTACTTTTATTTTCTGTACTGTACTGACTCTTGGGGCCACACATCTAGTTAGTTAAAAGATAAATACTGTGTGTGCCTGTGTATTTGTACAAGTAAATATTTGTTCCTGTTTGGGTGCCCATACACAATTATACTTTGTATTCCTTTGAGTCTTTGAGTCCTCTTATGAAACTCCTTGATTTCATTTCATGCTGACTATTTTCACACATGGCGAACTAAGCTTTTTACATCTTGTACTGACATGAAAACATGTCTTCAGATGTCTGGCACCTCCCTACTATGTATCTCTGTCCTGTATCTAAATTATTTCAGAAACAAGTCTGTGTAATGTTTTCTGAGAAACAGAATTGTGGACTGTTGTAGTAAATAGAGACTGAAAATATCCTCTGATTTGGTTTCTTGTTTTGCTGTTTGCTCCTCTGGTATCTTACAGTTGAGGACTAGAGCCCACCACTCTTACGGTAAGTACACCCTAAGACAATATTAAAGGATACTGTCCATTTGAGGATCTCATATAAAATATTTCTGAAAATTATTCAAAGGTATTATGGGTTTTGTTTTTAAAATAAGGTTCTTTGATCACAGAGCTTGGGAAAATAAGTTTAACCCTTTCTTTTTATCAGTACTTCTGATTTGTGCTAATGAGCACAGATTATAAATCTTTAGAAAGATAATATAATACATAGCATTACTCAAAGAACATTTTCTCTCTTGTATTTTGCGGACTGTGCTTTCTGAGTCAAGAGAAAAGGATAGAGCTCCACCAGAGATAAGGTGGCATGTAGAAAAGAAAGAAACCGCTTTGGAAAGTTCCTACTTTATAAGCCTCCTTTCCATTTTAAGTAAACAGTAGCATACTCTCCTACATGTGGATGGGTAAGCGAAGAACTTGGCATTCTAGACAAGGCTTATCTACCACCAGGAATAACGGAAAATGATGCCATTTCCACAGACCAGCACAGTCCCAGCATAATCCGCACTTTTGTTCCAAACTATTGAGCATACTGAGCACATTCCAGATATGACTCAAATCATGGGCTTGTCAGGTTTCCTAATTGTCAAGGTGACTTTTCATTTCTCATTGCCTAAAAGAGTGAGCTATTTAAAGGTGTTTATATTTCTCATTCTCACAACATTCTGATAAACTCCTTCATTTCCACCTTTACTAGGTATTTGACTGAATGTAGTGAAAATAGTCTTACTTACTTGAGGTCACCTCACCATTCCCCAAGAAGCTCTCAGGTTTCTACAAAATGAAACAAAAAAGTGTCCTCATTACCTACCCTGTGGCCCATTTCTACATTGACTCTTTTCCTCTTGGGTTGGTTTTGACTTTGGGGGCCAAGGATGAGTTTTTGTTTATTTGCCTTAGTTCTTACCCTGCAAACTTAGTGATAAGGTATAAAACATATAGAAAGCAGAAAATATACTTTGTGTCTTGTTTTCTTTTTTCATGAATGTTGGAAGTTCTTTGGGTTCAACTAAACCCACTATCATAAGATCCGTGCCTGTACTTTGCTATCAGTGAACTCCTTGATAATAGGAACTGGAGTATTAGTCTCTAGATCTCACATAGTTATTAATGGTAGATTAAAGTCATTATTTCAAAAATGGTGCACTGACAGTGATTTTCAGAGAAAGTCATTCTTGAACTAACATCTGGCACCCTGAATTATCCCTGTACAAAGAAGTTCTTTATTTTGTCTCCTTCACTGAGATCCATGAATTTTCTCTGACTTGGAGTAAAGGCATTTATCTCTTTCATTGTGGTTTAGTTGGAACTAATGCATAGTTGACCCTTCCTTGGGTTTCTAAAGCTGAAAATCCCATGGGAGGAGATTGGCTGACCTTTCTTCCTTGGACCCACCAGTGGATTCCAATCAGCAGAGAACCATGGCCTTAGCAGGTCATCTCCCTATGGCAGAACTCCCTAAAGGTAGTAATAATAGATTTCTATTCAACTAATACTTATGAAGCATCTACTTTGTGCCAAAACCTTTCATATAACTTATCTCATTTAATCTAAACCCCATAATGCTAGCAGGAACTTCTACATGTCTAGTATAAGAATTAATGTCTAGTAGGAGTTTCAGAAGCCAGTGTTTCAGTGTTAATTACAGCTGTTCCTTCTGCCCACTAACATTTCACAGACAGTATCCTTTGGCTCAGAGGCTAATTGCAGTATATGTAATTAGTACTACAACCTGATGATTTTTTTTTACTTCTTCTTTCTTGCTTGCTAAACCTTGTCCTTTAACATCTGCTATATTTGTGGAATCACTTGTTGGTTGGCATCCACTATGGGCGGAAAGTCTTATCTTGCTGACATCCAAATCTTTGTTTCACATGAGAGTAAGCCAAAAAAGAATGAAGAGTTCCAGTTCTTTTTTTCTGGCTAGTTGAAAATGTGGCACTCCCCTCCCCCCCAAAAATACCCCTCTTTTTATCTCAATTCTTGTTAAAAATATCTTTAAATGTGTGACTATTCTTTCCTGCTTTGTAAGAATGCTCTGAGCATAATTTAATTTAATGTTGGTTTGATTAAGAAACATTCATTACCCCAAGGTCAACAGTCTGAATGTTGCTCCTTTTTTGTATGATAAATGCTGAAGGTGAGATAGTTGTCACTGAGGCTTCTATTGTCCAGAGACTATCATCTGGAAGATTCTTTTTCGTTGCAGTTTATGTTTTTAACTAAACATTTGATATGGATTCTTTATCTTATGAATTGCCTTTCTTTACTGAACAGGCAGAAAAATGGAGTTAAGCTGAATTCAGTTGTTCTTTTATCAAGGTTTATTATTGAAATGTATATTTTGAAGGCCTGTAATTTTTAACAAATTATTTTATAGGATAAATAAAAAAGGAGAGGAATCTTTGAGAATTTGTTGGTTTCATTTATTGAGTAGTGCCGCTTTATAACTGGTGCTTTCTGCTTTAGAGATTGCTGGAAAGCATTGTATATATCCTGTGAATTTCCATGGGTCTTGAACCAGTAGCAAAGGCATCGTTTTACAACTGACTGAACAGTTCGGTCGGTACCCTTTCAGAAATCAGAAAACTCTATTAACAACAGGAAGCACTAGTCACAAAGCTGACACCATTCAATTAATAAATCCAAGCTTCTCAAAGGAGCTGAGTGGACTTGTTTGTACCCTGGTCTCAGAGTCTTCCAGGCTTCCGTCTCCTTGTCTGTAGGTGGTATTGATATTTATATCATATGGTAATTTTAGAGAGCAGATAAAATGATAGATGTAAAGTGTTCATTGTGGTGACTAGCACATAAGAAATACTCCAAAACTTAGAATTCTTTTTGTTATGTTTCATTCATTTATTCAACATGTATTTGTTGAAATCCTACTCTGTGTCAGTCATTTGTCACATCAATATGTATAAAACCAGAATCTGTACTCTTAAGGAACTTAAGGACACACTGAGAAACGCATTCAACTCAGCAAGCTTCTATTGAATGCCTGCTGTGGGTCAGGCCCTTTGCGTGTTTATATCTTGATACCACATGATGAATCTCCCTTTGGGAAATTGTAACAACTTAGGAAGCCAGAATGTAGTTTCTGGAAATAACCCATAACTAGCTGAAGGTAATTTTAAATACTTGAGAATTCAAAATAAAGAAGGCTAGGCTTTGTCTTTTCTAATAGTGTTGCCAGAGAGCACATATACTCAGAAATTTCAGATATAAAGAGCATTGAGGTAGTTAATAACAGCTCATCTGCTAATGATTTCTGAATCCCTGCCAAAGATAAGAGGATATCTTATATATACAGTCGAGGATTCCATGTGAAATGACGTTGTCAGTCCAGGTTGATACCACTTTCCACTGGAAGTAAAGACTATAAACTTAATGGAAACCCTTTCTCTTCAGGAAGCTCATGCTATCCCCTCTTCTTGAAATGCCCTTCTCTGCCTATTGTCCTTCACTGTCTATTGTCTGTCTCCTGTCAGTCTTCTACAATTCATTAGTCAAGCTCAGGTATCATATCCTCCAAGAAAGCCTGCTGTATTTTCCTCCATCATTACTACACCAACCACACTCTTATCATTGTTGTGTCAAGGTCATTCTTAATAGACTTTGCAACTACATTGTGAACTCTTTGCCTATTCCCTGATCTTTAGTTTCTTCATCTGTCAAAGCAGAAGCTAAAAGATAGTTAATTTTAAAAGTCTTTTCCAAAACTGTCACCAGACCCAGCTTGATGAACACTATCAAGTTGGAAAGTAGAAATGGGATACTTTGGAATATGTATTGAGATAAAATTGAAAGAATAAAGACTGAGAGTTAATATTAAAGCCTCTCAAAGCCTCATGTACACTGTGCTGTGTCAGACCAGGTGCTTAGCATGTACATTAGCTCATATTTGGGAAAACCAGGGCACAGGAGAAAGTGTGCAGGCTTTGGAGTCAGATGGATCTGGCAACTACTCTTTAACCAAGTAACCTTGGCTAAGTTACTCCTCCTGTCAGGGACTTAGTTTCCTATTCTGTACTCTAGGCATTGAAAATACCTGTGTCAGAGGGTTGTGAAAATTAATGTGAAAAGTAATGTTGTATGTAAAAGTCCTCAATCAGTAACACACGTCATTTTTGTTTTCTCATTAGAAATCAGAGTAGACATAAAAATACATTGTTTTTGCTCCTTGTCATCAAGTCAGTTCTGACTCGGATTAGAACGGTGCCATAGTTTTCAAAGCTCTGACTTTTTAGAAGCAGATTGCCAGCCCTGTCTGCCAGGGCAACTCTGGGTGAGTTCAAATAGTCAAGAAAAACTCTGAGAAGAATGGGAATCCCTGAACACTTGATTGTGATGATGCAAAAGCTATACTTGCACCAAGAGGCAGGCATCAGAACCGAGCAAGGAAACACTGCATGGTTCAAAATCAGGAAGGGTTTACACCAGAGATGTGTGACTTATCGCCATATCTTTTCAATCTGTGTGTGGAACAGATCATCTGGGAAGCTGGGCTCAGTGAGGAGAAATGTGACATCAGGATTGGAGGAAGACTCATCAACAACCTGTGTTATGCAGGTGACACAACCCTGCTTGCTGAAACTGAGGAGTTCCTGAGTCATTTGCTGAAGGATAGTCAAAGACTGCTGCTTTCAATATGGATTGAACCTGAACATCAGGAAAACAAAGATTCTCACCACTGGGCCAATTGACAGCATCATGATAGATGGTGAAGAGATTAAGATTGTTAACAACTTCCACTTACTTATCTCCACAATCAACACTCTTGATACCTTCAGCCAGGAAATCAAAAGATTCATTGTACTGGGAAAAATCTGTTGTCAGGGATCTCTCTAGAGTACTGAAAAGTAAAGATGTCAGTCTAGAAACTAAGGTGCACCTGATCCAAGCCATGGTCTTCACAGTTATGTGCTATGCATCATCAAGATGGACAATGACTAAGGATAATAAAAGAATAATTGATGCCTTTAAGCTGTGGTGCTGGAGAATAG
Source organism: Elephantulus edwardii (assembly GCF_000299155.1). Classification (NCBI taxonomy): domain Eukaryota; kingdom Metazoa; phylum Chordata; class Mammalia; order Macroscelidea; family Macroscelididae; genus Elephantulus; species Elephantulus edwardii. The sequence continues at coordinate 4,779,896 of NW_006399755.1, forward strand.
TATTGACTATACCATGAACTGACAAGAGAACAAACAGGTTCATCCTAGAGAAGATGAAAGCTGGCTGCTCCTTGGAGGCAAGGATTTTGAAGCTCTGTCTGACGTACTTTGGGCATGTTGCAAGAAGGGACAAGTCCTTGGAGAGGGACATCATGGTTGAAAGTATGGAGGGACAGCACAAGAGAGGAAGATACTGGATGAGATGGATTGAGTGATTGCGGTAATTTGGGTAGGTGTGTCAGAGGCAATGACGTTGGCTCAGGATACAGCAGGGTTTAGAGTGACTGTGCATAGAATAGCTATGAATTGCAAGTGATTTGATAGCACTTAACAATAACAACCACTCCAACACAAAATTTAGACTATTGTTGGAATCTTAACATTAGATGAGAATCTTATAGCTTAGTCTTTCTGCCTCATTCACTTTAATTTGACTAAGGATAGCTAGCTCGTGGTTGGACACTGCTAATTTCACGGCAACCTGTACACTTATAAAATAATTATTAGAAAGTTCTTCCTGTCATCAAGGCAGAAAATTTGCTCCCTCACTTCCTTCTGCTGCCCAATCATCATTCTTGCCCTTTGAGTCCCCATGCCAAGTCCACTGCTTACCTATAACAGCTTTTCAAGTAACAAGAGTTCTTTTGAACAATTCTAGAATCTTGTCTAGAATCCTTTTCTCCTTCAAAGCCCACAGACTATGGGATGCATCTCATAGAACCTGGTTCAGAACTACTAAAAACTTCCTTTAGACACAGGTAAGACACTATTGAACAAGATTCTGCTGCCCTGCCTTATCCTTTTATACTTGTGTTGTTGTTACGTGCAGTTAAGTCAAAACTAGCTCATAAATGACTCTCCCGCAGGTTTTCTGAGATACTAAATCACCAGAGGAGAACACAACCTTTATGGTTAGTGTAGGGGAAATCCAGTCTGGCTAGCCAAATCTAAATATGTACATGACTATATGTGTAATGTTCATTCGTCTACTTAACATCCCGCAATACCACAGACCCTGTGTTATGTTCTTTAGGAGCAGAGATAAATATCATTTTGGTTTCCAGTTGCTTCCAGTCTAGTGAAGAGCAGAGATATATTCAGAGATGCTTTTGAAAGAGAATTACAGTGATTTCCATTTGCATCTTATTCACCAGCACCCTTGAAGAAACAGGGCCACTCTTTTCCTCTGTCATTTGACAGGTACGATGGTTGGTTGCTGTCTTGTTTGCTTGTGCTATTGCTCCAACATACCAAGCATGCTTCTACCTAGGGCCTTTGGAAATGAGATTAGCTTCCTGAAATGCCCTTTCTCAGCCACGTACCTGGCTCCTCATGTATCACTCTATCAGTGAGGCTTCCCCTGCCTGTCCTTTTCAAACGTGCAGCCCTACCCCTACAGAGATTCCACCCCCCTTTTCTGCTTTGTTTCCTCTCTAGAACTCAGCATCATCTCACAAACTTCATAATTCACTTATGTTTCTTGTCTGTCTCCTCCCAATCAAAATATAAGTTCAGTTACAACAGAAACCAAGTATGTTTTTGCTCCCAGCCAGTATGTTTTGTATCCCCAGTGACTGGGACTTAGCTAATAGTAAAACTGAAGCCTAATATAAAACACAAATGCCACTGCTGGCAAGTCACCTCCTACTCAGAGTGATCCTCTATCAGATTTCCAAAGCTGTATTTTTTTTCTTCAAAGCTATATATCTTAACAGGAAGAGATTTTTTTTTTTATCCTATTTATCCTGACGGCCTACTGGTGAACTGAACCACTAGAGACCTGCAGCTATTTTGGCTAGCATGCAACATATTATGGACTACGCCACCTGATCTCCTAGAATATAATCAGCTCAACTCAGCTCTTTGCTGTGGCATTGAACCAACTCATAGCTGACCTTCCAGTGGGTTTTCAGAGGCTATAAATTGCATGGGAGAAGATTACTCATCTTTCTCCCATCAAGCAGCTAAGTTGGCAGTGTTTTTAAGATAACAGATAATGTGACAATTATTCATTAAATAGCTATGAGATAATTTAATGTTTGAATTAATGTTTACATTTAAAATGCCACAGCTTTCATAGAAGAACTCTGAAATTTTGACTCTACTGAGCCCAGTTCAGATTTCTCTCTCTCCAAGTCTACCCCGTCAGAATCAGCTTCTACTTCTCAGCTTATACGGATAGTCTTAAAAGAAAAACAGTCTCTGTCATAATTATTACTTTTGCTAGGCTATAATTAGTTCTTCTGTCTTCTTTCATAATAAACCCCTAAAGGCAGGAATACATGTATTCATTATTATTTTACATTGATATGCATACAAAATTCATATACATTGTGTTTCACATTTTCTTTCCATCACATTGTATTTTATACAATCATTCCCATACATTGTGTTTTATAACATTAATCACCATTGAACTATGCCCACCATTAACTCATCTTTTCAGGTCTTCGCTGGATCTTTCACATTTTCTTTACCCCTTCTTCCACCTACCAAATTGTGCCACGCTGATTTCCCTCCTACCCACCTTTACCCCTGTGTTCCCATCCCTTCCCCTTTGGGCCCTGACACATGATTTTACTATTTATTGCTGTGTGCCATCGAGTCAGAACCCATCCACAGTTGACCCTCCAGTGGGTTTTCAGAGGCAGTTTAACTCAACAAGAGGAGATGCCCATCCTTCTTCAATGAAGCACCTGGTGGATTCAAACTGCATGCCTTCAGGATTGCAATTTAGCTCCTTACCACTAGGCCACCAGAGCTCAGCCTTCTATTTTTACAATAATGGTCTAATGCTACACAACATTCAGTAGCAATGATTTTGAAAAGTATTACATAACTTGGGAGAGATTGGAGAGTATTATACTGAGTAAACTAACTCAGGCTCATAAGTAATGCATTTTTTTAAATAAAATTTTCATTTTATACGGGTTTACTTACAAAGTTCATATAAATTGTTTTTCACACTGGATCTTTCCAATTTCCTTTACCCTCCCCTCTCTCTATGATCAGATTGTGGAATCCTATGATTACCCCCCTGCCCACCCTCACACCTTTGCTCTTACCCTCGCCCTGCTTGGATGCTCATACATGTTTTACTTATTATCTATTTCTACAAGGAATAAATTTTTAATTCTTTTTGCTCCTCTCTGGTGTTTGTTACTATGGGTTGTGCATGCAGTTTTTCCAGATACCAAAGCTCAAGGATGTTAATTGAACTTGATCAGGAACACAGACAATAAGCTGAAGAGCTGAGGTTCAGGCTTGGCTCTTGCTCAATTCCAAGTCCCTTCTTTGTATTGTTTAGAGTCCTACTTTAAGCGAAGGTAGAGTTATACTGTAAGCCAGTACTTCCAAGCTTGGATTTATATTTTAATCCTTTGAAGATCTTGTTGAAATACAGACTGATTCAGTAGATGTGAGATGGGGCCTAAGAAAGTACATTTCTCACAAGGAAGTTACTAGTTTCCCTGGAATCAGTTACCAATCACGACAACCCCTGTGTGTTAAGAGTAGAACTGTGTTCCACTGAGTTTTCGGTGGGTGCTTTTTCCCAAATAGGTTGCCAGGTCTTTGTTCTGAGGTACCTCTGGGTGGACATACACCTGTGACTTTTTTCTTTGCAGTAAGCCATCTTAACCACTTGTGCCACTCAGGAACTATCATATGAATTGTTGTGAGCGCCCTTCAAATAGATTACTTTAGCAAGCCTTTAAACCATGCTTGATTTGAGGTAAGTGTATGGACCTGATGCGCATGGTCCAGAGAAGCTTGCCATGTAACCCCAAGGCTGGGCCTCTCTCGGCTATGGGAATCCACCAGCAGCTCCCCAGGACTTCACAGGAGAAAGATGTGGCTTTACAGCTTCGGAAACCTGCTGCCTTCAGCTTAAGACCTTTTCACTTCTGACTAGATGGCAATGAGCTTGAGTTTTTGGTTGGTTTTTATTGTTTTTGTTTGTTTGGGTTTGTTGTTTTTTTTAGTTTGAGCTGGCTCTACTAACACTGAATTTACCAGGGGCCAAGCCAGGATCTGGACTAACCAAAACAGTAAAAAATACAGAGATGGGATGGGAGGGAGTAGAGCTGTAGGTGCTTCAGACCAAAAGGCACCCCAAGACAACATTAAAATGGGAAGAGGCTCCAGTTCAGGGTGAGTGAGTCCTCACGACCACTTGCCCTAAGCCACAGACTCTGCTAGCCACTCCCTGAGGGCTAGGCCTGTGTGGAGAGAGAGCTCAGGCTGAGAGGCCAGACAGTCCTGGGTTCATAATTTCCTAACCCTAGGTCCTGGAGCTGGACCATTTCTTAGCCTTGGCCTCTTTGTCTGCAAAGTGGGCCTAATGGTGCCCATTTCACACAAGATTACAGGCAGCAGTAACATTAGCAGGCCACTTAGCACAGTTCTTGGCGCAAAGTAGGCACTGATGAAACCATAGCTGCTGTTAGTCCACATGTTAATACAGTTAATCCTTTTGGTGATCCTTTGATTGTGTGGATTAAGGGCTTATTCTCTTTTTTCCAGATAAAGGAATAGGATGATGAAGGCTAAATGACTTAGCCAAGGTTATAAAGCAAGCAAGGTTTATGGACACACATGCACACACACACACACACACACACACACACACACATGATTAGGTGTGCAGTGACAGCAGCAGGGTTCTGTGACCCTCTTTTGAGCGTGTCCAAGTAAATTCTATCCCAGCTGACAGCAGGGAAAGGCATCTCAGAATTGCCAGAGAGGAGTCCTGGGATTTAGAATTGGCTGCAATTAACCCAGTGTGTAGATTACTGCCATGCAGGTGATCTTCAGGTGACTGGGGGTTTTATCATGTGCTCAGGGAACAGCTTTTCAGTGTGAGCTAGTGGTTCTAACAGGCACAAAAAAGTCCTTACTCAACTCAGAAGTTTTCTTCAACAGCAGCTACCCATCTGGCTACCCCCTTGGGGGCTCGGCAGATGAGGAGAATGGTGGTTAGGTTTCTGGGGAAAGACTCTTTTTTTACAGAGAGAAAGAGCAAAGTATGCAGATTGGCAGAGCAGAAATACAGAGCTTTCCTCAGGATAGCCCTGTGAGGGGACAACTTCTGTGCTGTTACAGTAGGCCGCGTGAAGGCCAAAGCAATGCAGCAGCTTCAAGATCCCACAGGCAAGGGCAGAACTACCTTTATTTTTTTTTCCCTTGCAATAATGGATGAGAAAATGAGGGGCTATAATTTTGACATTTTTTAGAGTTTGACTATGTGGAAATATCTAGCATAAAGATGGGGAAATATCAGCTAATATTCCAAATTGTGGGGTCTCTATGAGTTGGAACCAACTTGACAGCACAGAAAACAAAAGTAAAGGTAATTAATCCTTTCAACACTGAGTTGTAGAAGCGTTTTTCAGAGCTTGAGAATACTATGTTAGTCTAAATGATATAACTGCAATTAAGGAAAAGGTGTGTGTGTGTGTGTCTGTGTGAGAGAGAGAGTGAGTGAGAGAGAGAGAGAGAGACAACAGATATAGTCCACTTCACATTTAGCAACAGCTTGTTAAAAACAAGAACTTGTTTAAATCCAAAATACAATGAAATGTTTTTAAATGTAACCATTGTGTATAACAGTTTTCCCCAGAAAATCTCATTCTGAATTGTGCATTTCCATCCCCAACTGCCCAGAATGCAGTTCTTGTCCATACATAGTAACTGAGTACCCCTCACCCATGCCTGCTAGACAAAACAATTGGAATTAGTCAACTAGAAAAATTATAGGTTATGTGGGCATCAAGAAGGAGTCCTGATGGCATTGTGGTAAAGGCATTCAACTGTGAAACAAAAGGTCAGAATTTCAGTCCATCAACTGTGTGGTAGGGGGCAAAATTAGATAATATGCTTACGTAAAGATTTACAGCCTTGGAAACACTATAGGCAACTCTTCTCTGTCCTGTTTGGTGTGTTTCTGTGTCTGTTTTGCGTCTGTTGTATTTATTTTTTTGCATCAAGGAGACAGATATTTAGGTACTTATTATTGTTGCTGTTTATGCAATTTCAAGTCAGAATCAACCCATAGCTGACCCTCCAGCAGGTTTTCAGAGGCAGTAAATTTCATGGGAGGAGGTTGTCCATCTTCCTCCCACAAAGCAGTGATGAAATCAAATAGCATGCCTTTGGCTTGGCAGCACAGCTCCTTACCACTAGGTCACCACAGCTCTGAATTTCAGCCTCAATCCTTATTGTATAACCTCCCAAAGCAAAAGTATGTGGTTTGAATCTACCAGCTGCTCCATGGGAGAGGGATGAGAAATCTTCTCCGGTGCAATTTACTGCCTCTGGAAAACTCACCAGAGGGTCAACTGTGGATCAGTTCTAACTTGATAGTACACAACAACAATAGGAATAAGGACCTACCCTGTCAACCCGAAGGCATGCTTCTCAAGTCCACCAGCTGCTCCAAGGGAGAAGCATGGACCTTCTCCTCCTGTGTGATTTACTGCCTCTGAAAACTTGCTAGGTCAGCTAGGAGTCTGATTCACCTCTGCAACACAACAGCAAAAGTAGCCATGAATAGAGAGTTACACTGCTAACTCAAAGATGGTGCCTCCCTGGCATTTTGAATCCATCTGCTTTCACAGGAGAAAGACAGGCATGTTTCTCCTGTGTGATTTACAGTACTGTAAATCCACGAGAGGGTCAGCTGTGAGTCAGTTCAGAGTTGAGAAGCAGTGATTAAATGAGTTTATTTGTTCAGCTTATCAAAATCAAAAGGGGAATTGCACTGGGAAAGTCAGCTGCCAGAGTACTGAAAAGCAACGATGTCCGTCTGGTGGCTAAGGTGCACCTGATCCAGGCCTTGGTCTTTGCAATTACTTGCTATGCATCAGAAAGTTGGACAATGACTAGGGATAATAGAGAATCAATGACTTTGAGCTGTGATGCTTGAGAAGAGTATTGAATATACCATGGACTGCTAGGAGAAAAAACATGTTTATCCTAGAGAAGGTAGAACCAGGCTTCTCTTTGGAGGCAAGGATTCTGAAGCTTCATCTGAGCTTTGAGCTTATTGCAAGGAGGTACTAGTCTTTGGAGAAGGACTTCATGTTTGGAAGGATGGAGGGATCGCACAAGAGAGGAAGAACTTCGATGAAATGGATTGATTCAGTAACTAGGGTAATGGGAGTAGGTGTGTCAGAGACAGTAAGGTTGGCACAGGATAGAGCAGGTTTCAGGGCTGTTATACATAGGGATGCTATGAATCACAAGCGACTTGATGGCCCATTACAGCAACAACAACAACAGTATAAAAATAAAGTAGGGTTAAGGAAAGTTTATTTTCATTTTTCTGTTCTGAAAATACTGTTGCTTTGCCTATATGATCAAATCTTTTCCACTGCTGATGAAGGCAGAAGATACTGCTCTTTGGAGGGGGTGAAAAAAGAATAAAAGGACCTTATTAATTTCTGGAATGCAGATACACATACACTTAGCTCCTGGCTCCAGACTGGGTCCCTCGGGCCTTCCCAGCATGGCAGCTCTTTGTCCCCATGGAAATAGTGTTGGTATTCTTTGTGAATGTGTTTCATCTAAATTTTCTATGTACTTTTAAATGTAGAACTGCAAATCCAAAGCTCATCACCACCAGAATGAAAATTCTTCCTTATTTTGTTCTCCTCCACTACTAAAAACAGTTAGGTCTAAAAAAATAAGACTCGAGGGTTTGTTTGGTTTTTTTTCCCTACCCAGAGAATGAATCATAATTAGAGTGCTTTAGTGGGAGCCCTGGTGGCCCAGTGAATAAAAGGAGTTGAGCTGCCAACCTAAAAGCTTGAGGGTCAAGTCCACCAGCTGCTCCTTGGGAGAAAGATAGGCAATCTCTTGTGTGATTTACAGTTTCTGAAAACCCACTGAAGGGTCAGCTCTGACTTGGTTCTGACTCAACAGCAAGTAATAACAACAGAATATTTTAAGAAGGAACCCTGATGTCTCAGGTGGTTAGCACTCAGCTGCTAACCAAAACGTCACTGTTTCAAGCCCACCAGCCTCCCTACAGGAGGAGGGGGTAGCTGTCTGCTTCCAGGAAGAGTACAGCCTTGCAAGCCCAGGGGGGCAATTCTCTTCTGTCCTGTCTAGTCACTGTGAGTCAGCAGCGATGCAGTGACAGTGAGTTTGATTTGGGGTTTTAGAGTATTTTGAAGGAGAATTTTTAGATCCATAGAACATTTTTTATTAGACTTAGCTGGACCCCTTTGATGATGGCAAGCGGCACAATGAAGACAGCCTGTTCGTGAAGCAGGCTAACCACGGGTAATTTCATTGTGCTGCCAGTTTATCTCCTATCTTTCAATTCATAGGCACGTTTTCCCACCTCTGCCTTCCTTTTGTTCAGTGTAATGTTCTGTTTGCAAGTTTGCAGTTCATCATTTTATATCATGGAGAATCTCTATAATCATTTCCCCCTCCTTCCTTCCTGAAATAATGTTCCTCTATGTTTTTTGTTGTTGTTTTTTTGTTTGTTTCCCCAAAAGTATCTTCAGTCTTGATGTTAAATGCTGCCAGCCCCGGCAAAATTGTCGTAATTGTAAGCATGTACTAATGTGGTGGATTAGGGACTTTTTACAGGCAGCTGAGCTGATAGGACACATCTTGCTGGTCAGGAGCCTCTTTCCTCATTTGACCTTCAAAGTCTTTCCAGGTTTTCAACCGTTTCCCTAGGCCTAGGTGTGTGTTTTCTTTCCTCAAGAAGCAAAGGTCTTAAAAAAAAAAGTTATAAACAATTTGCCTCCAGAATCTCTATGAACTTTGATAAATGTTGATAGTTGTAGAGGGGATTCAGGCCTTTTGTTCATGGGGTCACTATGAGTCATGCTCGACTCAAAGACAATAAACAACAACACAACAATGATATTTTTTTTAGATTTTAATAGATGTTCAATTTTAGAATGAAGAGTGTATCAGGGAACATGAATTGCTGGTAAACATGATAAATTCATCCACATATACTCTATCAAGATGATGAATCAGGAACTCTTTCTGTTAGTTCTAATATTTCTGCTTACATGGTGAGTGTTATGCTTATATTTTTGCTTTTTCATTTCCATTTTACACAGATTAGACTCTAGATAGAGTGACTGCTACCCAAGTGCTTGTATGTAAGGTTTATGTTTGAAATGATTGCAGCTACACTGGGCACACAGCTGTTTAAAAGAAATGATCACAAAAAATATTTTTGTACAGCAGTTCTTAGGGCTTCTCTTGCAAACAAGGTAAATATGACTGAGAAATTTGCATGATGAAAATGGATTTAATTAGATGGATTTCGTTAGGCCTGATGAGGTAGAGCCAGATTTAGAATAAATGGTATTTTAAGCCAATGAGATTAGTCTCTTGTATTTTTGTCTATTTGTAAAATGGCGTTTCTGGGAACATGTGACAGGGTCTTGGAACTCACAAACACCTCACGCACTTCGGCATACTACGTGAGTGCACACACACGTCCCTCCACATGCAAGTGCACCATCCTCTCCCGCTCACGCTCCGCTCGCTCCCCACACAGACACAGTGGAGGGAACAGGGAAGAGTCTCTGCAGCTGGCTTGTGCTCAGCACTCTCTCCTCCACTCGCTCCTTCTTCTTCAGGAACTATTTCTGGCCGGCAAAGGACAGATTTAGCAAAGTTTAACTCTGTGTTTCTTCATCTCACCTTGTTACTTCTACATCACAAAGGAATATCCTAGAGGAATGTATTGTCATTTTGGGTTTCCCATTTGGAGGAACAAATGTGTTGAACTTCCTCCTGATTCTATCCTATAAAGGGTAATAAAGTCACCCATTTTCTGATCCAGAACCCAACTTGTTTTCCCAGGTTCCCTCCCACAACCAACACAAACACAGACATTTACCAGCAAAACAGAAGCTGTTGGAGGAATTTTTTTGGCTGCTGAAATGGGCTCCTGTCACCAGGACATGGCAGGCTTTTTGCTGTATTGTCTCTCAGCCCTGGCCCTGGTACTCCAAAGAGAGCTTTATGTAATCAGTCTTCCTGACATGTGACGTCCCGTCATTTTCCTCTCCTTCGGCTCTGCTGCCACCCACAAATCGATAACATTGCCTGGGAAGTTAGAGCTGATTTTTGCAGCCACCCCAAGCTCTGTGTTTCTTAAAGGGTATGTCAGAAAATGTAAAGTTTCCTAATGATATTTCTGGCTGATGACACATGGCAGAGCTGATGGACTATTTATAATCAGTAGCACGATCGCAAGCACATTATTTTTATTTCACTTAGGGGGGAGCCCTGTCACTTGCAACCTCTCTTTGCAGACAAGTTGATGCCATCTCCACCTAAAGTAGCTAAATCCTCTTTGCAGAAAGTGTTTGCACTCTCCCTTTTGTGTTAGGAGCTCCCCAGTTCTAGTAGAAACCTTTTGTTTGGGGGTATGGGGTTTTTATTGTTCTTCGGCTAGAGGAATAATGAGGGCATGGAATGATTTGTAGCAACTGCTTAAAATTCTGGCCATGCCAGCATCCTTCACTATAACCGTCTCCAGTCTGCTGCTCAGATCCTGCAGCATCCCTCCCAGTGTGGGTGTGGCTCACGTGACTGAGGCAACAGACACAGCTACGCTGTCCAGCCCTTGCTCCAGTTTTAATCCTGAGTATAGTTTCCCAAAGCCGTTGAGTTGATTCCAGCCCATGGCTGCCGTCCATCAGATTTCGGAGGCTGTAACTCTTTATGAGCGTGTAAGACTGTCCACCTTTATCTCACAGGACATAATTTAGTTATCTTTTTTTCTTTTTTAAACTGAGCACCTACTGTGTTTTAAGAGAGTTCTGGTGGCATGATCTGTAGGTAGGTGCACTGGGAGCTCAAAGGCAGTGGCGTCTTTGGCAGTCTGAGCCCATCAGCTGCTTCTCTGAGGAAAGATGGACAATCTTCTTTTTTGCAATCTGTGGACTCTAAAAATCCCACTGGAGTGTCAGCTATGAGTCAGTTTCAAGTCGACGGCAATGAGTTCGAGATGTTGAATGTTTATTATGCTTTAGGCACCTGGTTGTAAACTGACCCATAGCTGTGGGTTTTCAAAGGCATTAAATCACACAGGAGGAGACTGTGAATCTTTCTTCTACAGAACAGTTGGTACATTAGAACTGTGTATTTTTGCGTTGGCAGCACATCTTACCACTAAGCCATCAGAGCTCCCTTGAGCACCTTACTGTAATTATTACTGTCAAATCAGAACCAACTCATAGCTGGCCATCCGGCCCGTTTTCACAAGCTGTAAATTGCACAAAAGGAGATTGCTCATCTTTCTTTCCTTGAACAGCTAGTGGATTCAAACCACCTGCCTCCTTTCGCATTGTTGTTGTTGTTATGTGCTGTCGAGTCACTTGCGACTCGTAGCGACCCTATGTACAACAGCCCTAAACTCTGCCCTGTCCTGTGCCAATCACACTGTCTCTGATACACCCATCCCGATTATCCCAGTCACTGAATCAATCCACCTCATAGAGGGCCTTCCCCTCCTGCACTGTCCCTCCACCCTACCAAGCATGATGTTCCTCTACAAGGACCAGTCCCTCCTTACAACATGTCCAAAGTATGTTAGACAGAACCTCAGAATCCTTGTTTCCAAGGAGCAGCCTGGTTTAACCCTCTGCAAGATGAATCTGTTAGCAATCCGTGGTACATTCAATACTCTTCTCCAGCCCCACAGCTCAAAGGCATCAATTCTCCTTCTATCCTCCTTAGTTCATTGTCCAATTCTCTGATGCATGACAAGTGATCACAAAGATCATGGCCTGTATCAGACACACCTTAGACTCCAGAGAGACACCATTGCTCTTCAGTACCCTGGAGAAGTACCTAACAGCAGACTTTCCCATTGCAATCAATACATCTTTTAATTTCCTGGCTACTGGTACCAAGAGTGTTGACTGTGGAGCCAAGCAAACTAAAGCTGTGAACAATCTCAATCTCTTCACCATCCATCCTGATGCTGCCAGTTGGTCCAGTGGTGAGAATCTTTGTCTTCTTGACATTGAGCCTCAATCCATATTGAAGGCTGCAGTCCTTGACCCTCTGCAGCAAGTGCTTCAGGTCCTCCTCAGTTCCAGCAAGCAGGGTTGTGTCATCTGCATAATGCAGATTGTTGATTGATCTTCCACCAGTCCTGACCCCACACTTCTCGTCATAGAGCCCAGCCTCCCAGATAATCTGTTCTGCATACAGGTTGAAAAGGTATGGAGACAGGATACATCCCCGGTGTACATCCTTCCCAATTTTGAACCATGCAGTGTTTCCTTGCTCTATTCTGACGACTGCCTCTTGGTTCAAGTATAGGTTTCTCATTAGCACGGTCAAGTGTTCTGGGATTCCCATTCTTCCCAGAGTCAGCCACAGTTTGTTATGATCCACACAGTTAAACGCCTTTGCATAATCAATGAAACACAACTAGACATTCCTCTGGTATTCCCTGCTTTCAGCCAAGATCCATCTAACTTTAGCTACAATATCCCTATTACCATGACCTCTTCTAAACCCAGCCTGGACTTCTGGCAGTTCTCTGCTGATGTGTTGTTCCAGTCATTTTTGGATAATCTTTAATAGAATCTTGCTTGCATGTGAAATTAATGATACTGTTCTATAGTTTCCACACTTGGGTCATCCTTCTTTGGGATGGGAAGAGATCTACCTTTCCCATTAGGCCTCCAGAATTGCCTGTAGGCACCTTAGACATTTTATAAACCACATCTTAACCCCTTTGGAACCCCTCTGAGATGACTTCTGATTGGTCCAAAGTAGATATGTTGCAGGGGGCCGGTGGGAGCGGGAAATAGAATGCACTGTTCTGTCTAAGTACACACAGCTGGTAAGGAAAACTTCACGACTCCAGTTCTAGTCTTCCCTAACACACCACACCAGTTCTTCCACAACTCAGTGTTGCCTCTCCCTATTTATATGCACACTTGTGTGTGTAATTCTATGGCAGTAGGTTGGATTTGTATGCCTTTGACATAGATAAGCAGATACACTTACCCATTCCCAGGTCAGTAAAGTAGCTCCTATGAGTTTAGAGATAGGCGATATGTGCTATGGAAGAATTGGAAAACTCTGAAGATAACATGGAAATATGCTAGAATGAAGATCTGTGTATATGTAGGCACACAGGTCAAGACCACCAGCTGCTCCATGGAAAAAAATATGTTATTCTCCCCCTATGCAATTTACTGCCTCTAAAAACCTGCTGGGGTGTCAACTGTGAGTCAGTTCCAACTCAATGGTATACAACAACTACTATCTATCTAGCTATCTCTGACGATCGATTGATAGATAGATAAAATAGAGAAGAATGGAAATCCCAGAACAGTTAATTGTGCTCATATGAAACCTACACCTAGACCAAGAACAATTGTATAAACAGAGCAAGGGAACAACACTGCATGGTTTAAAATTAGAAAAGGTTTGTGTCAGGGTTTTATCCTTTCTCCATACCTATTCAATCTGTATATCGAGCAAATCATTCAGGAAGTTGGACTCTTAGAAGAAGAATGTGGCAGTGGGATCAGAGAAAGACTCATCAACAACCTGCATTATGCAAATGATACGACCTTGCTTGCTGAATGTAAGACTTGAAATGCTTGCTGCAGAAGCTCAAAGACTACAGCCTTTAATAATGATTACATCTCAACATCAAGAAGACAAAAATCCTCACCACTGGACCAATAGGCAACATCATCAAGATAGAAGAAGAAAAGATTGAAGTTGTCACAGTTTCATCTTACTTGGATCCACAATCAACGCCCTTGGTACCAGCAGTCAGGAGAGTAGGAGATGTATTATATTGGGAAAATCTCCTGTCAAGGACCTCTCTAAATTATTAAGGAGCAGTGATGTCTGTTTCAAACTAACATGTGACTGTATCAGGCGATGGTCTTTCCATTCACTTGCTATGCATCTGAGAGCTGAGCGATAAATAAGGAAGACAAAAGTATTGATAACGTTAAGCTGTGATGCTGGAGTAGAGTACTGAATAGCCCCATGGACTGCCAAAAAAAAAACCCAAATAGATATACATGTCTTTGTGAAGGTCCAGTCTAATGCTGTTTGAAGGCAAGGATGGCAAAGCTTCATCTCACCAGCTTTGGGCATGTTGTTAGGATAAGCTATTCCTTGGAGAGGGACATCGTGCTTGGAAAGGTAAAGGGTCAGTGAAAGAGAGGAAGACCTTCAATGAGATGGATCGACACAGTGACTGCAACAATGAGTTCACGTGAATCAGAAATGATGAGGATGCCATAAAATAGGACAGGGTTCAGATCTGTCATGAGTTGTATTCGACAGCACATAACAGTGACAGTATAGCTGATGGTGTGTTTTGATTTTTTTTTTTAAGGAGTTGCACTGCTCATCACTCTGGCATTTAGAATTCACCAATGATTTCATGGGAGAAAGATAGATAACCCCCTTTCATGTGAATTTCAGCCTCAGACAACCTAGTGGAGGGTCAGCTGTGGGTCAGCTCCAACTTGAAGCCAGTGAATTTAATTTGATAAGGACTATCTCATCATCCAGCATTTTACATGTATGACAATACATAGTAACAATCTGCTCTCCCACTGTAGTGTGCCTTAACAGTGTACTTCTAACAATAGCAAATGCTGAGGTGCAAGGCAAGAGTAGTGCTGGTTATGATGGATAAAGTTTACATCATCTCATCTTAGCCGGGCTATGATTCTCAGTACATGGTAGTTATATAACAATGCAATGGGACAATCATCTGATATAGAAATCCCCCATTTTATGATATGATACAGTCATCCTCCACTTTTTGCATAAAGCCAATTTTCACATAACTTAAGGAATGGGTCTATAGTAGGGGAGAGTTTTGATTCTGCAATGAGAAGTGTTGCCTCTTGAGAAGATATTGAGTTATTTTCTCTTTTTCTTTCTTAATATGTTTCCACAGGACAGAGTTTAGGGTATGGATTTGTTAACTATATTGATCCAAAGGATGCAGAGAAAGCCATCAACACTTTAAATGGACTCAGACTACAGACCAAAACCATAAAGGTAAGAGGTGATAATGACTTGGGAAGCAATTGTCATGTTTCATCCCTATAATCTAATACATTCTGGCTTTGTTGAAAATGATGCTCTTTGTCATTTGGTCAAAGAATATTTGCTGCCGCCTGTACTAAGGAGAGACATAGACAGTTGCAGAAGAGTGAGATAATTAGCTAAGTTGATGGCAGGAACCAAGAGCAATGGAACTTCCAAACCGGAGGACAGATGGATGTCAGAAGTGGCTGGACCTCCAAAAAAGCCTGTTTGAGCCCGAGTCTGTAAAGATGACCAAAAGGAAAGAAGCTGAGGCCACAAAGCCACCCCAGGCAGACGGAAAAGCATATGCAAAGTTGGAAAAAATGTAAGAAAACATGACAGGTCAGAGGCAGCATATAAAATGGTGTGGCCTAATTTTGACTGAGGAGGTAGTGAAGAGATGAGGAGCAGCCAAGTTAGGAGGTCTAATGTGGCTGACTGGTAAACCTGACCTTTACTTCAGAGTAGGACATACCCTTCTAACCAAGACTCCAGAATAAAAAATCAGTTCTAGATAAAGGTACTAGTGCAGTAGGGCTGGTACTATAAAATCGATGAAAACATAGTAAAGGAACAACAGAAAAAAAATAACATTCCAGCAATCTGAAAATAACCAGCTGAGTAGATAATCTCTCAGGAGGGTTTATTTATAAGTTAAAAAAGAAAAACAGTCATCCACAGCCTGTTCCTCCAGACAGAGGTTTCTGAGACTGGATTGGCATTCTTGGTGCCAGCTCCACGCAATGGGGATCCTTCAGGAGGTGGTGCTGTTTGCTTCGAGGGCCCCCTTGGGCAGCCTGTGGTGTTCTCCTGGATGAAGTCTGCCTTCTCCTGAGCCTCCTTCCTCCTCTTCCCCCACCTCCAGGCAGCGTCCTGTTGGAGGGCAGCTGCCAGTCGATTAATGAGTCCCATCCTTCATAGCCTATTAAACCACAGGGAAGTGTCTCCTGGGCGCTCTTATCCTCACGACAGCAGGTCTGACGCAAAGTAGGACAAAAGAGAAACCTCACCCAGAATGGAAATCTATAGATGGCACCAGCTTTCAGCATCCGAAAACACAAACCAGAACTTTTTAGTCCAATGAGTTACTTTTCCAGCATCCAGACCAGCAGTGGAGATCACTGATACAAGCTAATCTTGGCAGGGAGATAATGAAAAGGAAAGTAAAACAGAAACCTTGGCTTTTTTTGGAATAAATTATGTGATTATCTTTCCTCTCTTCCTTTTTTTGTTTTATAAAGCAGCTTTACTTCTGTAACTGAGTTTGGTTTATTTCTAAAGATTATCTCTTTCCCTGATTTCATACACATCCATGGTACACAAGCACCCAAAAATATGCCCAAGGCAAATCTCTGCCTTACCTTTGAATCAATTTCTCTAAGTTCTCTAAAGAGGAAATAATCAAGAGTTTTTTAATTATGGGGTAGACCTCAGAGAGTTGGGAGGATTAATTTCTTTCAGAGGAAAGGGTTACCTATTTTCATGCTTTAAATAAAGATCAGATGCTCATGTCACCTGAGTCTTTGATGAGACTACATCAGGTTAAGAGCTGTATTTGTGGCTTTGATTGATTTTCTGTGCTATCTGGTTCAGCATTAGAATGTTAGACATTTACTCTTCTCTTGACCTTGAAGTGAGCAAGATACTTTTCTTTTCTCTTTTGTTCTGCAGTTTCCTTGAAACCCAAACTCTTCCCCAAAGGGTTGAGGATCAAATCATCAGCCATCCATTATGTTGCTGTTATTTTAAGTATTCCATGAGTCTCTTGCGTTGTTGTAGGTTTTTTTTTTTTTCTTTCAAAGACCGAGCAGGCCTGGCTTCACTGCTCTTATAATGCATCCCCTGGCCCATCAACCCATCAGAAGCAGTGCTTTGTTTTAGAGGCAAGGAACATTGATTATTTTCTTTCTGGAAAGAGCTATTCTGCTTTCTTCCCTTATCTGTCTCTCTTTCCCCACCTCCTCACCCACCCTGCATCAAAATGCTGCCAACACATTTGCACTCGACAGTAGCGTGGGCTTCTGAGGCACGGTAGGATTCAAAATGCATGATGCCACGGCTGAATCAATAATTTCCATTCTCTACTACGAATGAAAATTTAATGTGCAAACCTGGGGATTTCAAGCCTTTCATTAAAGCAGTTTATTTGCCATAGTAAAAATTTAGTTTGAATGATAGGTCCCTTTATTAACTTTTCTTCCCTTTCCTAAAGGGACACTGTGTTTAAGGTAAAAGTCATATTAAAGAGGGAGAAAAGCAAACACTTTTTGTCTGCTGTTAATAGTCTCATCATTTATTAATTTCTTAAAATTGCTTTTTTGCTTTTCAAGCCACTGTTTACTTCTCCTGCTTTGGTTTGCTTTGATAAGTGACATGAAATTTCTCTCTTTGCTCTGAATCCCAGAAAGGAATTGATACGTGCCTATCTGAAAAAAACAAAAACCAAGTGTCTTCTTTGGAAGCATGCAGTACAAAGATTTTTGTAGGAACCATCTAGTACTTGTTTGCAAACTTTCATTAAACTCAACCACCCTTCACACATTTCTGAAACATTGTATCAGTGGACTGGAGTCAGAGATGGCCATGATGGCATGGGATAGGGCAAAGTTCAGATCCACAGTCCATAAGGTCACAATGAGCCATAGTCAATTTGAAAGAAGCAGGCAACTCTACACATATAACAACAACAACAACATACAAAGGAGTCCTGATTAAAGCTGCTTCACAGAAGTTTGATGGTTTAAATCCATCAGCTTCTCCAAGGGAGAAAGATAAGGCAGTGTACTCGAAATCCGAGGCGGCAGGTCTACTCTGTTCTGCAGAGTCTCTGTGAGCCAAGATCAACTCAGTGGCAAATAGTTTGATTTGCGGTGGGTATATGCAAGGCAACTACTTTAAACATAATAAAAAAATAAGTGCTAGCAAACCATAAGTTAGTGCCCAAGCTCTGCAGGTTAATGTTCAACATTTCCATTCAGGAAGGAATATTTCCAGAAAATGGCAGAGACTATGGTGAGCTAGAGAGAGCAGAAAAGAGGACACCACTCTTCAGCTACTGCTGGCTGTGTCAATCCTGAGTGTGGCCAGGTCTTCCCATTTTCCAAAGGAGATAGGAATATAGAAATTTGGTTTTAATGCCAAATCTCCCCATGTTTAAAGGCTGGCAATTAGTTTAGCAATTTCTAGAGGATTATATAACCAGGCCAAACAGAACTTTAATAGGTGACCAGAAGACAGCCAGTTTACAGCTCTTGAACTCAACTTTAAATCGGCAGAGTTGAAAGCTACAAGGCAGTCCCTGTTCATAGATGGCACTCCCCAGTGATGGCGTCCTGACAGCCAGTATTCATTTCACCTTTATTAAGGGAGATGTAATTTGACTATTAACCAACATTATGTCCAACAACAACGTAATATGACTCTGAACACTGAGTCCTTGTGGAGGGAAAGACTAGGTGTCTGTCCTCAGGAAGCATACCTCTGGCTCTCTCAGCACCTAAGCATAGAGGCACCAGATGCATGCAATTTTAAGCCAAAGGCGTTTGCTATGGATTATGACTCCCAGGAAACGTTCTTTGGATCGTAGCTTATTTGCAGGGACGTGGCAGCATAGAGTCCCACGGTGATCAAGCTGATCAAGTACAGTGGGGTAAATAATTTGTCCAGAGCCACACAGCTAATTCAGCATTTGAACTGGAATTAGCCTCCAAAGGCCATGTGACGGATCCTACCAGAAGAGGAACTGCTCAGTGTGTGAGCATGGGCTTCAAAGACAAGAGTAATGGTAATGCACTCTTACATTGTTTATTCTGTGTTAAACACTATCCTAAACCCTTTTTACAGGGAGCTCTGGTGGCGTAGTGGTAAAAAACTGCACTGCCAACTCAGTGGTGTGCTGTACGAATCCACCAACTGCGCTGTAGAAAGATGGGTAATCTCTTCCGCGCCTGTGAAAAACCCACGGGAGGTTCAGCTATGATTCAATCCTGACCCAAGGGCACACACAACAACACAACAAACCCTTTTGTCCCTGATATCATTTAGTCCTTAAAATAGGCCTGTAAATAGGTACTCTTCTCTCTTTGATTCAGATGAGGAGACTGAAACTCAAAGAGGAAGAGACCACACAATTAGAGAGATAAGAGAGTAAGAGAATGCATTTGAAAATCTCCTGCAGTAAGGTCTAACTAAGTGTTAGAATGTCACACTGCTTGTTTGCGAAGTGTTGAGTACATTCTGGAAGGGTGTGTGGGTGTGTGTGAGGCTCTGCACACGTGTACGCAGGCACACGCGGGTTATACGCCTTGGCACAGAAAGGAGATTTTTTTTAAAAAAGAAGAAGAAAACTAATTAACTTCTAGGCCCCTCTAACTTCTTCAGTAAACACACTGTGGTTCAGGACTGCTTCTGCCACCAAACAGGGACACACCTCACCTTATATTTCTTCACAATAGCATATGTTTCTCAGGCCTCTGCTTTAAAGGCTGTGTGCTAAGTCTTGGGATTTAGCAGTGTCCTGGAGATTCCCTCCTTCACGTGTGCCAGAGGGGTATAGACACTGGGTTTACACTCTGGGACCTGTCAGAGCAGCCTAGCACTCTACTTGGGAAACTGGGCACTTCTCAGCATTTCAGCCCTAAGCCCAGTGGAGATGATCTTGCCCTTTAAGGTTTGTTTGTTTTTAAATTTTCTACAAGTTTATTTATAAGATTTGAATACATTGTTTTCAAGAACAAATTCTTTTCATTTCCCTCATCCCCCCGCCCATCAAATTGTACAACCTGATGATTAAACACCCTCCCCTGGCACATCCTCATCTGTCTGCTTGCAGCCTCTCCCACCCCTCCTGGATCCGTATACTCGTTCTACAATAATGGTTTTATACAATATTTATCCTTGTGGGACCGAATTAGTTCACTCAGCAAGGTTTTGAGGTGCTGTGTTATTATTGTTTCTTAGTTGCCTATTTTGTTATTATCTCCTTATTCTCAACTCTGAAGCTTTGGGGGAAATGACTGTGACTTCTTGGAAGGAAATAATTCTCCATACTCCTTGACTGCACCCGATGATGCCTGAACTTCTCCATTTCAGGGGCTTTGTTAGAACAGCCCCTGAACTGGTATTAATTTCATCCTATGATTGAAGAGCTCTTAGTGGAAACCAGTTACATTTGGTCCAGTTCCATTAATTAAGACATATAATTGGACAGTTCATTAGTACATTGAACGAGAGGGACATGTCTACCAAAAGTTTGGATTAATGTTCAAATTACATTGAGAGCCTTCAGTAGAAAGTGATTTAAAGTAGAATTTGAGGGTGTGGTACCATTCACATTAAATCTTCCAGATTTTAAGTTTGAGAAACAAGACAAGAGGAACATCCACCACTTTGCTTTGAAGGTCTTATCTGGTAGGAAACACAAATATGCACAAGACCAGCATTAATACAGTGAGGTTAGGCAGTTGTGGGGCTAGAGGGGAAAATAGGGAACAGGTCGAAGTTTGAGAGGGAAATGGATCTGGCCAAAGTTAAGCTCCAGAAGGTTCATCTGGCAATGAGATGCCAACTTGGGAAGGTTGGTGAATGAAACCAGCAGCTTGCAGGCTGCTGTGGTGGGTTTTGTAATCAGCCTTAGACTACTCAGGCTCCTCAATCTATTAGGAGCTTTTTGGCTCATTTGAAAAGCAAGGCATGCTTATTTGTAGATAATTTAGAAAATACAGAGTCATACCATGAAAGCAATACCAGTCATTTCCAACCCAATACTGTTAACATTTTTATGTTTCCTTCCTCTTCTCATTGAATCACAAATGTACAGATGATTTTTGTCTCTCATCTTCCTCTAATAATTGCATTAAGATATTAACTTAATTTAAAAAAAAAAAGAGAGAGAGAGACTTCAAGTAAAACCTTGTTAAGAGCACAGCCTTCATGCAAACTAGGGATGTGAGTGATTTTAGGACTAGATCTGGGATGAAGGGGCGAACGCACTGCTTCTGCCACATTGAATGAACCGGTGAGGGTTGGCACTCAGGCACCAGAGACGGTGAGAGAATAAGAAAGCAGCCTTATCGTTAAGCAGCAGCACAGCTCTGTGTAGAGTGAGCAGGGATCGGGTGGGGGGGGGCGGGTAGTGAAGGCTCTTCAGAAGGAACAAATCTCCCCACTCTGGGAAGGAAGAGAACTACTCTTCCTCCTTCCCCCTTGTGCTCAGAGGCTTCTCCGCCATTCCTCCACCTTCTCTTTATTCTCCTAATAGCAGTAAGGGTGCCTCCAGGGGATCTTTCCACACTTGAGTTTTGCAGGTTCCAGTTTCCCCCCTCCTCACTCCTTTCTCTTGCCAGGGGTCATCAGGGAGCCGGTCTCCCCCCTTCCCTTCTCTCTTCCCTGCTGCAATTCACCTACCTTCCTAAAGGCCTCCATTCCGCTGAGGCATCTTTTCTTTGCACTCAGCATAAGCAATTATTTCTCCTATCACTGCCCTTAATGCTTTCCGGAGAGTTAGCAGATCATTTTTTTGCTGACGGATATCACCCCACCCAGAAATGATGGACTGCCTCCTTCAGTCTTGTTAATAATAAAAAGGCATTTTCTCTCTTCCCGCCCCACTCCCACCCCCTTCCAGCTCTAGTCAGAGCTCAGTGCAGGAGCACTTTCCTGCCAAGGTCAGAGGGGGCGGCTGGATCACCACATCCCCAAGGAGCCAAGAGAGGGCACGTGGCAACACCAGCAGAAACTGGAGACCCCATTACCCTAATTGTACCCGACTGCCGTCTCTTATGGGGCATTTGATTTGACTTTTCTGCTTAACCTCCTTTAAGTGAATCATTTCAGTTACAGGAGAGGAGTTGGAGAAATAGAATTCCAGTGTCTGAAAGGCCGTTCATTCAGTGTCCTGGGGCAGGGTTACAAAAGAAAATTGTTCGTGTACAGGTTGAGAGGACACTTTGGGTGTCAGAAGTCCATGGAATGAAGTCTGGGGACTTAAGTCTACAAATGTAAAAGAAGCCCGCAGTGTGATGTGAGCTATTTAAAGAAAATCAGTACAGCCTTGACTACATTAGAAGGGTGGATTCCAGATAATGAGGAGTGGGCCCTTCCTGTCCTCTCTTTCAGTCTACCTGAGATCTTGTATCCTGCTCTCAGGTTCACGTTTTAATGAGATTCAACACCAAAAGTTGTCCAAAGGCAGATGGTAAATAGGACACTGCACCCAGTTCAGCCCATAGTGGTTACTGTTCTGTTTTCTAGGAGAGAAATTTCTATAATGGCTGTAAGGCTTTAACTCAGTACTGTATTCAAGTATCTGAAAGGAGAATCTGTGGATCTGTCAAAGTGGAATACTTACCGCTTTCTTATTCCATGTAGAGTGGTAGTGAGTCGCTTGTCATCAGAGGCATTCAAGTAGAATCATTAGGGTTGCTACAGAAGGGATTCCTGTACCTGACTAGATTCTAACTTAATGACCTTAAAAGACTTTACCAGTGCTTAGATGCAGTAACATGTTGTCTCTAGGCCTAGGGGAGTTTCATCCAGTTCAGTAAACACTACTTGCATAGGATTAGTTACATGTAAATTGAAATAAAATTAAGAGTTCTGTTTCTCAGTGATACAGGCATACTTTAAGTGCTTAGTTTCCTTGTGCAGCTTACTGACTACCATATTGGACAGTACAAATAGAGAACATTTTCATGGTCCCAGAAAGTTCTGTGGGTCAGGGGTGACCTAGAGAATTAAAGAATCCCTTTTCCATAGTGACCATGCTGCCTCAGGGCAGAATGGTTGGGTTGTCAAAGATCACACAACACCCACTCCCTCTTCCTTTGCCCATTGTTATCCATTCAAAGGGACTCTGAAATAAGAAGGTTAAGTCCTAGCTCTGTCATAAACAACTAAGGTGACCTTGGACAGTTTACTTTCCTTCTCTGAACTTATTTCCTCATCTGCAGAATGGCCCTTTCCAGCTCCTAACAGTCAAGTCAATAAATATTATAGCGTGATCTTTCCAACTTGGTAACTTTCCAGAGCAAGTGAGAGTTTGTGCCAAACACACGGCTTTTATTTCACCATCCAGGTTAGTTGGAAAGATCTCAGAACTTAGAGTCATATCTGGATTTTTTTTTTATTTTTTACTTAACTGTATGACCTTGGATCAGTACTGGACGTCACTCAATCTGAGTTTGTCATCTGGAAAATGGAGCTAATTTTATCTCCCTTGCACATAATCATGATGTATAATGAATAGGTACTCAAGAGAGATGCCCTGTAATTAAGATTATGGTGAAAATTATCCCTTCAGGTGAAAATGATGTGAGGAGAATGGTAAGATTGGTGACATGTTTCAGGGATGGATTAGAGGATCTGCTTCTTGCTGGTAACATATACACAGGTTTTGTATAGTAGAAAGTGTTCTTTGACTTCCAGGTGCCCCTGTATTCTTGTCTATCAATCTTTCATAAAGCTGGAATCACGGGATGCAGCTCAGTGATGAGACTGTAAGCTTGGAGCCCTGAGTTCAAGATCAGATTTTCCTGTAACTGGCTGTGGAGCAGCCAAGACATATCTCTCTTTTGGAAAGCATTGCTCAGTCAGCAAGATCCTCAATATGTGATCCATAAAAGGGAGCTCTTGTGACCTGGTGGTAAGGAACTGCTCTGCCACCCCAAAGGCAAATGGTTCCAATCTACCAGCTGTTCCATGGGAGAAAGATAAACAGTCACCTCCTGTGTGATTTTTCTCTGTCAAGAAACTGCTCGGGGTGGTGAGGAGGCAGGGGTGGGGTGTGGGGGAAGAAACTAAAGGGTCATCAATGAGTCTATCCTAATTCACTGGCACCTAACAACAACAACAGTAACAGGTATATAAGGTCATCACCACATCATTATTCCAAAAAATTTAACTACTTATCCAGCCTACTATGTGTCAGGTACTCTACTGGATATTTTCAATTCTTTACCTCCTTCTCGACATCAAAATCAGATCTTGAAGAAGAAGATAAAATCTAGTGCTTGTATTTTGTTATACATTTCATTGCTGTTTATTGAGTATTTTCTGAGTTTCTGCTCTACATATGGCTTTAAGCTAGACACCGTGAAGGGGAAGAACAGAGGAAGGGTCTTCTGAAGTCACCAAAATGCTCACACTCATTGGGCAAATGAGTTTTGACAGATGGCCCTAATGAAAGGCAATGAAATAGCTGCTGCCTCTCTTATAAAGTGTTTGTTATAAGTAGACACCAAGGCGTGAGCAATCATTTTTCATTATTATTATTTAAAATGACATTTTTATTGTATACTGGTTTACTTACAAATTTTGTATACATTGCTTTTCACACTGGATCTTTCCCATTTCCTTTACCTACCCTTCCCTCCACTCATCAAACTTTGCAACCCTTTGATTAACCACTGCCACCAGCCATCCTCACACCTTGCTCTCCCCTCTCCCATTGAATCCTTACACACCTTCTACAATAACAGTCTTACATGAGAGCAGTCATTTTAAATTAGACCTAACAGAGGAAGGAGCATTCGTGTGGACCTTGAAGAATGGATAGGAATTTGCTTTGCTGGAATGGTGAGCAAACAGAAAGAAGAAAGGCATAGAACTAGGTTTCAGCACATACTCTGAAAATTGTGATTGTGTTTCTGCTTGAACTGAACCATAGAGTGCTCAGAGGGCCTAGTAGGAGACAGGAGGATGGACTATATTCCACTGGACTTTGAAGGCTCAGGTCAGGATTGGAAGTCCCTCACACAACACTGGACCATATACAGACTTTGAATAGGGAAGTGATACTGTCAACACTCATTGAAAATAGTGTTGTTGTTGTTGTTTTTGTTGTTGTTAGGTTTTGTCAAGTTAAGTACAACTCATAGAGACCCTGTGAGCAACAAATCTAAACTCTGTCCAATCCTGTGCAATCATCATCAATACTGATACACTTGAACCCATTGAGGCAGTCACTGTGTATTATGTATCTGGTTGAGGCTCTTCCTCTCTTTTGCTGACCTTCCGCGTTTCCAAAGTGTGATGTCCCCGTCCAAGGACATCTCCTGCAGCATGCCTAAACTCTGAGAGATAAGGCTTCACTATCTTTGCTCCCAGGGAACACTCTGTCTGCACTTTTTCCAAGGACCTTATGTTTGTTCTTTTGAAAGTTCATGAGATATTCAGTATTCTTTTCAATCACTACAACTCAAAGGCATCATTCTTCTTCTGCCATCCTCATTCATTATACAGCTCTCAAATACATAGCAAGTGGTTGAATTGATCATGGCCTGAATCAAGCACACTGTTATCTTCACACTGACATCCTTACTCTTCAGTATTTTGGTCAGATCCCTGACAGCAGGCTTGTCCAGTGCAATATATCTCCTGATCTGCGTACTGCTGGTACTAAGGGTGTTGATTATTGATCCAAGCAAAATGAAATAATTCACAATTCAGTCTTTCTCCATCTATCAGGATGTTGCCTATTGGTCCAGTGGTGAGGACTTTTGTCTTTTTGATGTTGAGATGTAATCCATATTGAAGGCTACAGTCCTTGATCTTCTGTAGCAGATATTTCAAGTCTTTTTCACTTTTAGAAAGGAAGGTTGTGTTATCTACATAACACAGGTTGTTGAGTCTTCCTCCAACCTTGATGCCACATTCCTCTTCACAAAGTGAAGCTTCACATTTTATTTGTTCAACACAGAGATTAAATATGTATAGATATTCCTGATTTTAAACCATGCAGTGTCCCTTTGCTCAGTCCAGACAACAGCTTCTTGGTCTAGGTATAGATTTCATATGAGCACAATTAATTGTTCTGGAATTCCAATTTTTCTCAGTGTTAGTAAGTTTGTAATGATATAGTCAAATGCTTATAGACACTAAAATGTAGACAGACATTCTACTGACAGTCTGCTTTCAGCGAGGATCCATCTAACATCAATAGTGATATCTCTGGTGCCACAGCCTATTCTAATCCCTGGTCGAACTCCTGGAAGTTCCCTGTTAATGCACTATTCTAGTCATTTTTTTATGATCTTCAGTAATATTTTGCTTGCATGTGATTTTAATGATATTGGTTGATAATTTCCACATTCTATTGGATCACCTTGTTTGTGAATGGGACCGAATATGTATCTCTTCCAGTCAGTTAGCCAGGCAGCTGTCTTCCAAATTTCCTGGCATAGATTGGTGAGTCCATCCAGGGTTTGCACATGTTTGTTAAAACATTTCGCTTGGTATACGATCAATTCCTGGAGTCTTATTTTTTGCCAATGCTTTCAACACAGCTTGAACTTCTTCCTTTATTACTGTTGACTTTTGTTCATATGGTACTTCCTGAATTTTTCAGTGTCAACCATCAGGTTTTTCCCCTGATAGAACATATGAAGTTCCAGGAGGGTAATCTATGAGGTATGAGGCCTTCAGCTCTTTCTACATTGAGACCATAGAAGCAGAAATCTTCCTTATCTGTATGTGGGGCTTCAGGCAGAATAATGATCCTCTGCATCAAAGATGTGGTTTCTCATAGCCAGTTGGCTTCTTACTTCTATCTTTGGGGCTCCTGGAGGCAGGTCTAGAGTTCCCTGAGAGAGTTTGTTCCTAGAAGGCCTTGGAAATACCAGAGTCTGTTCTTGGATGCCACTCTTCTTGTCTTTTTAGAAAGAATGCCCCTCCCTTCCCCAGGGACCTGTCTGCTCTGGGGAGTTTATACTCACTCAGAGAGCAGAGTGCTTTAACAGATTGGGGGAAATCTGCAGCCTGATATTCTGAAATGATCTGGTTATGAGTGTATCTCCTCTGCTAGACTAATTGCATGGCCTGTGTTATATTCATTTCTGCACCACTCGGGTCTAGCTTGAGGCTTGATTCCATAGCCATAATATAAAGCCATGGTTTACTGAGCACTTATTTTGTGCCAGGCATTGTACCTAAGCATCTTTCATATAAGAGATTGTTTAACCCCCACATAGCTCTGTTATAAAACTCCTGACCATAAATCCGTTATTTGAATAATGAAGCTAAGAAAGATGTAGTAACTTTCCCTGAGGTTACACAGCAAGTAAATGTTTGAAGTTCAAATCCACATCTTTCCAACCCAAAGCTCTTGCTCTTAACCTCCGCATCTTTTTCATTCCATAGTAGGTGTTCAATTCCATAGCAGTAATGAGAACTTCCTTAGACTAGCCTGTCTCAGAACACAGTTATTTTATATTCTAACTTGCACATATCAGTGAGACCTACAGAATAAGGTATGAGAAGGTCAGGAAGGGTGTTCCTGATGAAGGTAGAGGAAAAATAAGAAAAGGATAGGATTTACAGAGAAGACAGATTAGAACTCAATAGAAAGGAGAACTTTCTCAACAATGGCGAAGCCACTTCCTGCATGGCTTTTCTGTAAAGACGATTTCAAAGATGATGCTTTCTTTTGGGCTCACCAGTTGATGGTGTGTGCTTTTGATTAAGAACTGACTCATAACTGCCCCTCCAGTGGGTTTTCAGAGTTAGTAAATCACACAGGAGGCACTTTTCCATCCTTCTCCCTTGGAGCAGCTGATGGATCCAAACCACATCCCTTCACTTTGGTCCATATGAGAGGAGACACTGCCCCATGGAAGTTGGGGCCTAAAGCTGACCAAATGCTTCCTGTGGGGATGCAACTCCCAGAGGAAGGAGATGGCTTCTGAGTTCACTTGCCCAGTGCCTCTGAGAAACCCTCTGTTCAGAGTAGTCATTCCGTCTCCCCCGCAGAAGGGTAGAAAGGGGCCTACAGTGTTACACTAGGGCTCTCACCGTGTGGAGGGGAATATCAGGAAGGAGGAAAGAAACCCCCTGTCAGGAACCACGCTCTATGTTACTTGTTTTTGTTTGTTTGCTTATTGTGGATTCCTTGAAGCAGCGATACCGCTAGCACTCAGTTGAGGGCCTGATACAGAGTACATGTTCATGGAGGAAAGAGAGTGCACTCTCATCTGCTAATAGCAGTGTTTTCTTCAAGAAGCATGGGTGAGAAGGATTGTGTTGTCCATATCCTCCTTTTTCTCTATTACGAAGGGTCAGAGAAACAAAGGGTAGTGCTGCTGTTTCAGGAAACATTTTACCCCCGACAGTGCTGTTCCCCAGCCTTCCCAGCTCAAGCCCTGGCTGTGAGCAGGTGCTGGAACCAGAAAATGCTGTGCTTGGAGAGCAGAGTGGGTCTGAGAAGCAGCCTCAACAGTCACTCCCGCGGCCCTGCACTGGATGACTTCCCTCATCTGTGATGAGCAGGAAAGCTTGCCTTACCCACCTTACAAAGAATCACTGAGAGCAGCACTGTGGCATCACTTCAGAAAATACTCCCTGGGTGTGAAGTGGTGGGATTTTCGGGAATGTGTTAGAGGAAATTCACAACAAGGATGTGAGAAAGGAAGACCCAGACCCTACCATAGTGACAGATAAAGATAGTACCTCTATGGATGGCCACTAATAGTGTTCCGGAGATTAGCCTTCTTATTTGGTAAAGTTGGAAGGTGTGTCCTAGTGAGGGGCAGATCTTACCATTTACTAGTTATCTGCCAAATTACAGGAGCTCTGGTGGCCTAGTGGTGAGGAACTGTACTGCCAACCTAAGGCCAGTGGTTTGAACCCACCAGCAGCTCCACACAAGAAAGATTAGCAGTCCCCTCATGTGTGGTTTACAGCCTGTGAAAACCTGCTCAGGAGTCAGCTATGAGTCAGTTTCAATGAGACAATGACAACAGCAACCACAAAAGTACAAGTAGAAACTGAAACCAGACCAAACTTAATGTCATCACTTCAGTTCCAACTCACAGCCACTCTCCATCAGTTTTTAAGGCTATAAATCTTTACGGGGAAACACTACCTATCTTTCTCCTGCTGGGAAGCTGGTGCGTTTGAACTGCCAGCCCTTCATTTAGCAGTCTGATAGCGTTATATGTGCTGCATCACCAGGGCTTCTTACATATATGCTGCTGTTGTCTTTGCTGTGTGCAACTGAGTCAGAACCAACTCATAGCTGACCCTCCAGTGGGTCTTCCCCTGCGTCATCTGGTGAATTTGAACCACCTGCCTTTGGGTTGGCAACACAACCCCTTACCACTGTAATTCTTGACAATAACCTGCCCAACCAGAATTGTTCCACATTTTATAAGTAAAGAAACCAAGACCTATTGTGACCAGTTTACTTATGCAGGGTCATACAACTAGTGAATATTAGAGTTTGCTCATAAGCAGGAAAGTGTTTTTATTAGACTTGGGGCTGTCAAGGGGCTTTGAGCCAGCACAGAAGAAACTGCAAACCTTCGGTTTGCAGCCATCCTCCTTCAGATCACCTTCACCTATTGGGAGAGGAGTAGCATCCCTGCTCTTGGTTCTTCCTGAGCTACGGAGTGAGGTCACTGCTGACCTAGAAATGCCACTCTTATCTTCAGAGATTCTGGATGAATGAAGTGAAGCTGGTCCTGGCTGTCTGAGGCAAGGCAGGTTCTTCACAAGGCTCAGTCCAGCATCAAATGCTCCAGGCTCTAGGCCACTGGCTCAGTGGGATTAACTCCAGCAATGCCTGACCCTCTAGAGGAGCTGAAAGTCAGTGATTTTTTTTAAAAAAAGTACTCCATAGCTGACCCCATTTCTTACAGAGTGGAATTTCACTCCTCGATAGGGTTTTCAAGGCTGTGATCTTTCAGCAGTAGACTGCCAGGCATTTCTTCTGAGGTGCCTTCAAGTGGATTCAAACCAAAACTTAGTCAGTTAGTAATCAAAAGTTTAGCTAACAGTGGTAACCACACAGGAGGGCTGTTATCAGCCACTGGTCCCTGGCTGCACCACACAGCCTCACACCATCTGCCTGACCACTGGCTCATCTCAACTCTGACTTTTTATAGCCCTTTTAATCTGTGATTAGTTCCTTCGCTACGTCCAGTTGCATCTCTATATAGCCCTGGTAATGTACATGTCTCTGGCGTTATGATAAATGGTCTCTGTGTTTACTCATCCATTCTTCCATTCAAGTAATGTCTATTGAATGTTTCCTTTGTGCTGTCTTTTTCCTCATTAAGACTTCGTGATCTTTTAGGGCAAGAGACCATGCCTTATTCTTACTGTCTCCCTAGAAACCAACACTATGTAGCTCCTAGTGAGCTCTTAGGCAGTGTTTGCTGAGAGGAGACCTCTAGATGAGTTCGCTCTAAAACATGGCCTTTCAGTCCTTCTGGCCCTAGATACTAGGGAATGAGAAACCTGGCTCTGAGCCCTTAGCTTATCGGGGAAACATAGCTGTAGTTCTGGTTGTTTGACTCTCAATAACCCCCCCCAGTGGAGGAATCCGAGGTGTAGTTAACCTCAAAAAAGCTGTGAACAGCAGCATCAGTTACCATAAACTGTGAGTGTTCGTTCATCTTTTAGTAGGTGTTGAGTACCTTGCAGAAATCCAGTTCTGTTTGGGAAGGCAGAGCCACGTATAAACAAGCACAGCCTCGGCAACTTCAGGGAGCTCAACCAACCTGATGGAGAAATGGCAAACCAAATTCTGAAGGGGTCAGATACTGTGGGTCACTTAAGACAGACCAGTAGAAGAAGAGATGGCAAATCAAGAAATGGGTAAGACCCACGAGTGCATTTCTGATAGAGCACAGTAGAGAAGCAGTTTCCAGGAAAAGGTGAGAACAGAGAAGACTTTCTAGAAGAGGTGGTCTTTGAGCTAAGAGCTGAAGAAGTGGGTAGGAAATTTTTCTCCAAGAGCTAAGGTATAGAGATAAGTGGTCATTGCCAGGGGAAGGACATCATGCTTGGAAAGGTGAAGGGACAGTGAGAGTGAGACGATGGGTGAGATGGTTTGACAGAGTAACTCGCGTAATAGGGACAGGTGTGTTGGACAGAGTGAGATTGGCTCAGGATAGGGCAGAGTTCAGAGCTATTGTTCAGAAGGTCGCTAAATGTCAACAGTCAACACACAACAGCACATTACAGCAACAGCTCATTAAGGTTTATCTCAGTAATAGCCAGTGTTTCTACAAGGATGGCCCTCATTACCAAGGACATGTCACAATGATGTTTTCATTTTCTTCTCATCATCCTCCCCTATTCCTGTCTGATAAATAGTTCTGCTGTAAAGTCTGTTCTGTGGTGCCTTCCGTGTTACCATAATGCGGAGTAAAACCCCTTGAGACAATCACATAGGTCCTTGATCCCTGAGCCTCCTCCTTCCCTTTACATTTGTTTGAACTCATTTCTAATGTGGCTCTTCAGTGTCCTCAATTACAAACGCACACAGAAGCCTTCCATACAGTCTCTCTTCCTCTCCCCACATGCTGAGAGGGAGCCTGCAGATCCTGCTCATGTAGCCTATGCTTGTAGGAGACGGAGTCACCTCAGGCTGGCTTCTTCACTCCATCAGCAGGAGGAGGTCCGCGAGGCAGCTTAGTCACTTTCATCACTTAATCTGTTGACTCAGTGTTTATTTTTAGATATGGAACTCATAAAGGGACCTAGTATCTCTGTCCCTGAAATCGAGTGATGGCATGAGTGAGTAGTCTGATGATCCTTCAATCTTCTCTGCCAAACCTCGTTCTAGAACCACTGTCCTCTCAGATGCAAGGCACACTTTGTTAGAGGAAGCTTAGTTCTTAATGCTTATGGTTCAGTTGGACATGTACAATTCCTTTTCTGCTACTCTTACTTTGTTGTTCTGTGGCTACTTGCTTGCTGCTCTGACACTGGAAACTACTGGTACTGACACTGGTATTTCACACAACTGGTATTTCAAAGCTACTGGCACTGGGATTTCAAATCCCAGCAGGATTATATATGGTGAACAGATTTCAGAAGAGCTTCCCAATTAATTCTGACTAGACAAAAGTGTCTGGTTATCCACTTTCAAAACAGCCAATAAAAAAAAAAAAAACAGCCAATAAAAACTCTCTGAGTCATGACAGACTATCCTCTGATAGAGTGCTTGGAAATGATCCTCGTAAGATTCAGAGAGCTGGACAATGACTAAGGAAGACAGAAGAATTGATGCCTTCGAGTTGTGGTGCTGGAGAAGAGTCTGGACCACCAAGAAAATAAAGAGGTCTGTCTTGGACAGGGTCAAGCAAAGTTTCTCCTTGGAGGGGAGGATTTTGAAGATTCATCCCATATACTTAGGGCATGTGGTCAGGAGAGACCGGTTCTTGGAGAAGGACATTATGCTCAGAAGGGTAGAGGGACAGCACAGGAGAGGAAAACCTGGTTGAGATGGATTGATATAGTAACCCAAGCAATGGGGGTTGGAGTGTCAGAATTAATGAGACTGGCTCAGGCCAGGACAAGATTCAGAGTTGCTGTACATAGGGTCCTTATGTGTTGCAGGCAACTCTATTGCATATAACAACAAAGATTGAAAACTTGAAATTTTCTTTTTAACTATGAATGCAGTACCATTCATGCTCTGTTTTTCACTACCGGCATACCATATTATGTGATTGTCTGATTCAAAGGGGCCTAAGCCAGTCCATCTCCAGTCTGTCTCATCTTGAGAATGCCTAGAATGTCAATGTTTATGCATTTTATTTAATTTTTCACTTCTGGTTTTCCAACACTCATACTCAGAGAGATGATACATCAAAGGATACAAAGGTTACGTCAGGGTGTTTGAGAAGCTGGACTCTATGAAAAAGAATGTGGCATCAGCGTTGGAAGATGCTCCGCCTCTAACCTTCAGTATGCAGTTGATACAGCCTTGATTTCTGAAGTGAGAAGGACTTGAAGTGCTTGGTTCAGAAGATCAAAAATTGCAGCCATCTCAACATTAGGAAAATCCATAAGCCACATTGAGTAGATGTAGAAAAGACTGAAGTTGGTAATGATGTCATCTTGCTTGAATCCACAATCAACACCCTTGGTACCAGCAATCAGGAGATCAAGAGACATATTGCACAGGGAAATTCTGCGGTCAGTGACCTCTCCAAGCTATTGAGGAGCAAATAATATCAGAGAGAGCACTGGTGGCCTCATGGTAGGAAGCTGCACTGCAATATCAAAGGAACACAGTTCAAATCCACTAGCTGTTCCAGAGAAGAAGAATAAGACCTCCTCCCCTGCCATTTACTATCTCTGAAAGCTCTCTGGAGGGTCAGCTATGGGTTGGTTCTGACTCGACAGCACACAACAAAAGTAATGCTAAACTGATAACTAAAGTGTGCCTCATTGAGGCCACGGTCTTTGAATAAGGACGGTGAATAAGGATGACAGGAGAATTAATGCATTTGAACTGTGGTGTGGGAGAAGAGCACTGAACATGCCATAGACTCCAAAAGAACAAATGTGTCTTGGAGAAAGTGCAGCCAGAGTGCCCCTTGGAGACAGGCATGGTGAAGCTTCATCTCACTTACTTTAGGCATGCTTCTAGAAGAAGCTATTCCTTGGAGAAGGACATCATACTTGGAAGGGTGGAAGGAAGGTGAAGGATAGGAAGACCTTCAACCAGGTAGATTGACACAGTGACTGCAGCAATGAGTTAACATGCATCACAGATTGTGAGGGTGGCACCGGATAGGACAGGGTTCAGCTCTGTTATTTATGGAGTCACTGTGAGTCATACTCAGTTTAATCACAACTAACAGCAGCAACAACAAAATTGGAGTCGGGAGCTCCGGTGATCTAGTGACAAGAAGCTGTGCTGCAATCCCGAAGGCATGCAGTTTGAGGCCATCATCTGCTCCATGGAAGAAGGTTGGGCAGTCTCCTCCCGTATGATTAATTATCTCTGAAAACCCCCTGGGGGGTCAGTTCTGAAGTTGTAAGAAGTTGGTGCTGGCAACACAAAGGTACATGGTTTGAACCTGCAAACTGCTCGCTGGCAAAAAGAGGGGCAGTCTCCTCCTGTGTGATTAACTGTGTCTGAAAACCTGCTGGAGGGTCAGCTATGGGTCAGTTCCAACTCTACCATACACAACAAGATTGGAAAGCACTCAAAATACACATTTGCTACAACAACAGATATTAACCTAGCAATAGTCCTAAAGAAGGCGCAGCTCAGTTTTGTTTTGACAGTTTTGTTTGATTCTGTTCTGTATAAGGTCGCTGAGAGTGAGCACGTACTTGACAGCAGCTAAGCACAGTTCCTTCTGCAGACATGCTTTTGTGTGTTGCCACACGCCTGCATAATCTCACCCCTATAGTCTTGGCAAGCCTTTAGAACTAGCTATATAGATTAAATCAAACTCCCAACAGAAAAACTCTGAAGCTTACAGGTCTCTTGTTGTCCAGCGTTGTCAGCTATGCACTGAAATGACTGCTTTTATCATCTATTCTGAGCCATAACCACCCCAGAAATAGCTTTAGCAGGAAAGTGCTTTTGTTAGACGAGCTGTAAATTATACTTCAAATGTCTGATGTTGTTTTCTTAAAAAATAAATAAATAAGTAAATGAAAGTCTAAAATTAATGACTGCTGGGGTTTGCTTTGCTTATGTGTACTGCTACAGATTTGGCTTCTTGCAGATGGAATTTCAGATCTGTTTACACTTCTGTGTTAGCTTTTTGGGGAGAGAGAGGGGAAAAAAAGAGCGGTTGAGAGATCTGGGAGGACAAATTTACAAAGTCAAACTTAATATAACCATCAGCGAGGATTTCTGTTTTCTTTTCCACTGCCCTCTCCCTCCCTCAATGCTTCTGTGCCCCTGTTTTGTTTATTGTGGTTTCTCCAATCTGCTTCAAAGTTAGAAGGCAACTGGTCCTTGCAGATGTGGTGACAAGGTCACATATCTAGTTTCACAAGCAGATGTTCATTCAGCCCCATTTCACCAGCACTTTGTCATTCAGCGAGAGCAGACCTTGTGGGAACAGATTGGAACAACAAAAAGGATGGGACATAAAAAAATCTTGCCGAGAACCTGATCGCTTCTGTGCGTTCAAAAAGGAGGGGTGAGGTGGGGAAGGTGGCAGGAGGGAAATGTGCAGAATGGAATTTCATGGGTTAGGGGATTTTTCTTTTTTTTCTTTTTTTTTTGGTTTATTTGAAGATTATTATGTGTTGGATACAGTAAATCATCTCTACACCCACATTCAGGAGGTAAATCTTCAGAACTCCATGCGTGGGTAGCTCTGCATTTAACAGCTGCCATACAGTAGCTGTTTTGTTCTGCACTTAGAGACCCTTATCTGTGCATGTGTTTGAAGTTTTCTCCAACTCTCCTTTTGTTCTTCTGTTGCTGTTCTCCTGGTTCTCATTACTATTATAAGAGTAGCTAAAAATCTGAACTACTGAGTTTTTTAAACTGACACTATGAGTTAAAGCCATAGACAAGGGCCTATCATCTAGGTTGTGACTCAGTGTCTATACTAAAGGTGATTGCCTGTAATGGATTCTGTTTCTCTTGCTTTCTCCCAGGTCTCATACGCCCGTCCAAGCTCTGCCTCAATCAGGGATGCTAACCTCTATGTGAGCGGCCTTCCTAAAACCATGACCCAAAAGGAATTGGAACAACTTTTTTCGCAATACGGCCGTATCATCACCTCACGAATCCTTGTCGATCAAGTCACAGGTTAAGTATTTCTTTGTAATTTCTTTCCTTGTGTTTCATTGCCACCATCCAAGTGAACTGTTACCCATTGGAGCTGAGGGGTGATGGTTGGTTAAGGAAGTGAGTATAAGCCATGAATAGATGCTTCTTTTTTTTTCACTTGAAAAGAAAAATGTGATTATCAGTCAACTGCTCAAATTTAAGTGGGCCACCTTTGGAGGTGTTCGGAAGTTCTCCGTCATGGGAATGGTTCCAGCAGCAGCTGAACCACTTGGCAGGTTGTAAAGAGGATTCAGGCATTGAGAGTGGGACTGTATGACCTTCAAAGCCTCCCTTCTTTTTTCTTAAACAAGTTAAATTACTTTGTATGTAAAAAGAGCAAAGGACAAGACAGGGTCTATATCTGCTATTTATAGGGTTGTTATGGGTCATGGTCAACTTGATGGCACCCGTATGTAACCCCCAAATCAACATTAGATACTTACCGAGAACCTCAAACTGCCTCATCTCACAAGTGAGGAAACATATATGAAGTGAGCTCTCAGCTAGCGGACCTCGGGATTTGCCACTTTGAAGCTACAGAGTGGCGACCACCAGCTCCCCATAAGAAGTATGTATCACCTGGGTTACATATTTTTTTTAATATTTATTAGGATTTTATTTTTTTTATTTTATATTAGTTTGTACACAAAATTAACATACATTGTGGTTGTGTTTCATATATTCACATTGTGTGTCCTTTTTATTGTGTTTTGTAAAATTAATCACCATTGATCTATACTCACTATCACCCTGTCTTTTCAAGTCCTAATTCCTTCACCTTCTCCCTCCACTTACAAAACTCTCATCCCAGTGATTTTTGCCCTTCTGCGCACCCTCAGCCCTCTGTCCTTTATCCCTTCCCCCTTTGAACTTTTATACACATCTTACTAGTTAGCCTTGTATTTTTATGATGGTCTTCTGCAATATTTGTCCTTATAAGACTGAGTTAGTTCACTCAGCATAATGCCCTCTAGACCCTCCCATGTTATATATTATTAAATTGTTGCTCCTTCATGCTGCATTGTGTGAATGTTACTATAATTTCTCAATCCATTAATTTGTTGTTGAATATTTTGCCTCTTTCCATTTTCTTGCTACTGTGAATAATACTGCTGTGAACATAGGTGTACAAATCCCTGTTTATGTTTCAGTTCTATTTTCCTCGGATTATATTCCTAGCATGGGAAATAGCTGGGTCATGTGGGATTTCTGTATTCAGCTTTTTGAAGAAACACCAAACTGCCTACCAGAGTGGTTTTAACATTTTACAGTTCCACAGGCAGCGCATGATAGTTCCAGTCTCTCCACATCCTCTCCAATATGTATTACTTGCCGTCCCGTTAAACTTTGCCATTGCTGTTGGAGTAAGATGGTATCTCGTTGTGATTTTTATTTGCATCTCTCTAGCCAGTGATTTTGAGCTTTTCCTCATGTGTCAGTTGGCCATCTACCCCTAATTTCATCTTAATTTACAACTCAGCCCTGATTGTAGTCTAACAATTTTCCCTTTGACTCACCTAACACATGCCCCCTGGAACTGCTTTGCACCATTCACCATACAGAGGGTCTGAACCAGGGATGAACGTAGCACAGGCTTCCCTCACCTCTACCCCGTTGGAGGTCTCCACTGTGACAAGTGCCACCAGAGGCCTGTCCAGAGCACTGTGTGGGCTCAGAGGATGGTATGCTATGCCTGGTGGGAATTGTTGGGAAGGCTTCATTGAGGAGGCAACATTTGAGCATGGTTTGGGGAAGTTAAAGGGCAAGAAGGAAGAATAGAGCATTCTAGTTCAAGAGGACAGCATCTGCATGGCGTGGGGGAAGAACAAAATCTGTTTAAGGAATGGTACGTGGCTCAAGGTGGCTGGCATGAAACTCAACAGGGAATCTGGGACCAGATCTTGAGGGGCTTTAAATACTGTAGCAAGATCTCTGGACTTTTATCTGTGTGCAGTATGGTGGTGTGGTAAGATTTTGGTACATTGCATTTGTTATTCTGTTTAAAAGGAAAAGGTACCACACACCAGGTACAAAAAATGCAAAAGGTACCAGAAAGATAATAATATTTGTTAAAGGGTATGATACCATGAGACTTTACTTTCTACAGAGATTGCTACTCATATGCCAGGTCTGCAGGCACATTAGAGGATTAGAAACTGGACAGTGAGCAATCAGCCATAGCAACTCAAGGGAGATAACGTCTGAGCAGAACGGTGGTAGACAGTTGGAGGGGACATGTATGAAAGATTTCTGTGTTCCTGTGGTGCAATTCAGAGTGTAGACAGATGCATTTTGATAAGTAAGAGTGACTCAAGGAGCCTGGCTTGGCTCTGAACCCACAGGTGTGCCAGCAGCCCACAGAATGCCCATGGGTACTGTCCATCTCTTCCCAGAGGTAGTATTCGTTGGATTCATTCTTTCTTCATAGAGTCTGTTTCTCCTTCCACAGGAGTTTCCAGAGGGGTGGGATTCATCCGCTTTGATAAAAGGATCGAGGCAGAAGAAGCCATCAAAGGGCTGAATGGCCAGAAGCCCAGCGGTGCTACGGAACCGATTACTGTGAAGTTTGCCAACAACCCCAGCCAGAAGTCCAGCCAGGCCCTGCTTTCCCAGCTCTACCAGTCCCCCAACCGGCGCTACCCCGGCCCACTTCACCATCAGGCTCAGAGGTTCAGGTAGGTATGTCCGCAGGGAAAGAAGCCCTGCTGCGGGGATCCAGGGCCAGGGAAGAGCCAGGGAAGCTTTTGGCCCTAAAGGACGGGCCAAGGGTAAGCGCCTCCACCACCATTAATTACTTTGCAAAATTCCCTTCTGAGCCTCAAGTTTCCATGTAAAATGAGCTGATTGGACTAGATGCTGTTCAAGGCCCCACCACTCACCACTATGACTGTATGGTTAAACTTCAGGTTCTTGGTGGAAACAAAATTACCATTTTTAATTAAAAAAGTGGTTCTGTTTCAGCAAAAGTTATTCACAGATAAGTGACCCTTTTTATCAGCTCAGATGTAGGCTGGACAGGAACTTTTAATACAGTCATAGAAAAAGAGTGAAGAGAATGCCAGGAGGCAGATCTCTTTCTGTTAAGTAATCAGACAAGGAAACCAAGGAAGGTTTTGTCCTGACCTTATTAGTGTTTCCAGCTTCCAGCAGTGGGGATTTCCCTTCTCCTGGGACATTTCTAAAGGCAGGTTTCTTTCCATGAAGGCAGTACCACTTAGAGCAGCCTCTATAGAGCGAGACAGTTGAGGACAAAACCAGAAACCTATTTCCATCATGTGGATTCCTAATCACAGCAGCCATGGAGGATAGGACAGAACTGCCTTGTAGGGTTTACAAGATGATATTAGGATGATCCTTATGGAATAATATTTATCCCATAAATCCTTACAGAAGCAGATGACCTCAGCATTCTGCTTTAGAGAGGCTGGTGGCTTCAAACCACCTACCTTTTGGTTGGTAACTGAATTCTTAAACCACTGCACCATCAGAGCTCCTTTGAGACTAAGAAATAGGGCTATTTATCCCACCTAATCTGTCTTTAATGAAACCATTTTCCTCATTGTCAAATATTACATGGGAAGATAATAGATGCTTCCTTTCTGCTTGACTGTTAGAGGAGAAAAGACTAGCCCCTTTCTGTCCTCCTGTTCCCTCTGAATTGAAATGGTTAATGATTTCATGAGGAGTCCAAGTCATCTAATTTTTATTTCGTGTGAGAGCACAT
Source organism: Elephantulus edwardii (assembly GCF_000299155.1). NCBI lineage: Eukaryota > Metazoa > Chordata > Mammalia > Macroscelidea > Macroscelididae > Elephantulus > Elephantulus edwardii. The sequence goes on from NW_006399755.1 coordinate 4,819,234, forward strand.
GCAGTATTTATGTAAAAAGCCTCTCCAGCAGGCTTCTAATGGTGGAAACTATGGTTACTATTGCCCCATGGTGTGAATAGCCTGTCCCCAAGTAAGGTGCTGAACACAAGGAAGATTAGAATGGAATGGCAGTGTGCCGGGAGGTGATTTCCACTTGTAAACATTAAGCTAATCTTTCAAAATATTAACCCCAAATCCGGAGGGGAAAATGAATGTGTGGTGAGATTTAGTTAATGTAGCTAGGCTAAGAGAAAAGAATCATTCTGATGCACCTGGTATGTGTGTGTATTGTTAATCTGGATCAGAGAGAGCTGTAGTCACAAGCTTAATTTCACTGAAAGGTGAAAAATTAAGAAGCCTCCCTCTCCTCTTTTCAAATGATTTTGCACACAACGTTTTAAAAAATATATACAAATATTCTGAGAAGTGGGGGAGAGTGGGATTAATTCAGATCTTGAAAGAGTGATTCATTCAACACTTTCTGTAAACTCTGGCATTGACCTAAGCATGAATTACTTACAGTTAGAGGCTGGAAAGGGGTAACTACCAGTGGATAAACTCTCAAGCACTGGGGAAAGTTGTTGAGCTTTTTCTTCTTTGAAAATGGAGCATTCTTATTAATAGTTCCATTGAGCGATCTTGCCATCTGTGAGGCATTAACCCAGAGACCCTCCTTCTCTTTGCAGGCTGGACAATTTGCTTAATATGGCCTATGGCGTAAAGAGGTAATTAAAACTCCACAGATTGCCAGATGTCCGTGTTGGCACAGACTGGGGCTAGAATTTTTTTTTTTAATTCACTAACTTTACAATTTTTTTTTTAATTCTTCCTTTTTCTTCCACCAGCATGTCAAATTCTTAATTTTCATTTCAGACCTCAGTTGATTTTATTTCTTTTAGGGCATACAAATTGTGTTTGTGTGTTTCACTGTTTTATTTGCAGGTGGGTTTCTCCTATGGTTCAGGTGCCACAGCTCCCAAGCCCTTGATAATCAGGTCCCCGAATGGCTCCCCTAAAGGGGAAGTCTCAGACTATTTGCTAGCTGATTTTGAAAATTTGCAGAGCAACTGTTTTGCATTAATTGTGCCAAGAATCAGTTAAGAGGGCAGATTCTCGCAAATCAGAATTAGAACATTTTGCTAATCGTAGCTGACACTCCTATGACTGTCAGTGGAAAATTAGATTTGGGACTCCCAGCCCTGGCCATGCAAGAATAAAAACGTGAATGACTTTGACTTTAGTCCCACCTCACCTCGATATGCCTTTCACATCCTGAGAATAAAATAGATCTGTGTGCACCTCAGCCGGAGGTTTCTTTTGTTACAGGTTTTAACCGTTATTATAAATCCTCCCTTGCTTATATATGTATGCGTGTTTAAACTTGTTATATCTTACATTAAAAGCGGGCTTTGGGTTCAGATAGAGTCAAGACGTTGGGGGTTATTGGAATACAATCACTAGTGTTCAGATCCTGTCCAAAAGCTGAATCATGGGAAGTTGGGTGTGCTATGTCACTGTGTCCATGAGATTCCCATATGTGCTTTTGATAAGCTCCACTGAACTGCTAGAGACGTAGCGTCTTCATCATCTTGCTCAGTAGAGCTGCACACTTTAATTCCCCTTCCTACCATCAAGGGAAGATGTGGTCTTAAATAGTCCACATCACATTCCCCATACTAGGCAGTCTTTCACCACTCGACCATGCATGGTAAGTACCCCTGACCCTAGGAACCGAGGCACAGTGGAGGAAGTAATTTGACTACAATCCCCACTATCAAAGCATCCGTTCTTCCCAGCCTCCTGAATCTGAATTCCAGCATAGTGAGAATCGCCATGGTGTCTAGCACAACGTTTACCTGTTCCCAGGCATTTTACATCTTCACTAGCTCAGTCTCACACCCTTGTCCCTTCCTGACTTTAGTGCTGTGGAAAGAGTGATGTTTCTAACACAGCTGGTGCTGCCCTGCTCCAAACCGCCACCTAAGTACACATCACTAGTTGATAACAGCATTCTCTTTTCCTATTAAACCCGGATTTTGATCCAGAAATTTTCCTCCAAAGTGCTCCAGACAGTCTTTACAAACTAGAGTTGACTCTTTATCTAGTTGAAACCTCTTTGCTGACCCAGACTTTGACCTGGTAGTAAGCACTTAACTTTTCTCTCTCTATAACCAAATGGGGTCTGATCACCCAGTTGGAGGAGAGAAAATTGAGAAGAGTCTTCAGAAATAATGCCAGTAACAATTAATTGGGCAATGGAGTTGTTTTTCTAAGAATATATGCCATGTTGCTTTGATTTTATTTTTGTTTTTAAGCAAGTGGGAAGAGTAGGTTGGTGAATAATATAAAAAATAAAGTTTATTGAGTTGTTGGGTTTAGCAACCATTTAAGCGAAACTCTGTTTAAAATACACAACTCTTCTTTTAAAAAGGTCTCTCAGATCTCCAAGAGTTTTTTTCTTCTTTCTAAATCGCCCTTTACACTTTGCTATCCCCTCTTTTGTCTTCCGCATGTTCCACCACTTGTTGTTGTGTACCATTGAGCGGCAGCCAACTCATAGCTGACCCTCCAGCGGGTTTTAAAAAGCAGTTAATAGCATGGAAGGAGATTAACCATCCTTCCCTCACAAAAACCAAAAACCATGAAAAACAAGAGAATAGTCAATGGATAGGTCAAAATCCCTGTGTAAGCTCGGTGTTAAAGAAAATGTTAATTGCTTTTTTTTCTGCTCTTGATGCTGGTAGTCTAATAGTTTTAGCGGTTGCAGCCATTACAAAATCGACATGGCTTTCTTTTATCAGGTAACACATTAAGTATAAAGAGTTGTTTTTCTTTTCAAGATTACACAAAAGCTGAGAAAATGTTGCTCCCTAATACAAAAGTACTTGAAATAGGACAAGTAACAGTTCTCTGCTTTTCTAATATATGGTGATTGAAGATCTAGAAACTCACAAACCACTTGAAATTTTTTTCCTATGATACTTACAAATGACTCTCAGATCATACAGCATCAAGTGTGTTGCACTCTATTACTACTGTTGGGTCTGGGGAGAGCTTTTAAATAAAGATGTAAATTTGACCCATGTATCCAATTAATAACAAGGCACGTCTGCTGATTCTTACATATCTGTCCTCAGCAGTGATAAGAGATCATTAATGGCAATCAGAAGTTGAGGTACTGCAAAGATGGTAGACTTGAGCGTTTCTGGGGCCTTCCTCTAACCTGCCTAAAATATAGAATATTTCCAAGCATTGAGATCAAACAAAATTATTCACTTATTCAACCAATAAATATTTCTTATTTACCTGTCACTGTGTCTTCAAGATTCCCATGTATGTACCACTGAGTAAAATAAAGCAAGAATATAAATAAAATAGAACACCCTCACTCTGAGAGTTCACTGTTTACAGGGGGGAGTGGACAGGATCAGCATGGGATGGATACTCAGCATAGGCGGTGACCGGACTATATTAGAGCTTGCTCTGGTAGCCCCGAGAGTCCCCCATGGGTTTGTAGGAATTGACCTAGGTTTTCCTTCTTTCTTTCTTTTTTTTTTTTTTTGCATCTATCTAGCCATTCTAGCAAAAGAAATACCACAGGCATTATTTCTTGTATTTTGGTTTTTAAACCCTGCAGACTCCTGCAAACACTCACTCAGCCCTCTGCCCTGTGTCTGTGTCTGTGCATCTGTGTGTTATCCATGGTCAGACTGATGTCTGGACCAGCCCCCCCTTCTGCTTGTCCCCCCAGGTTCTCCCCAATCACCATTGACGGGATGACAAGCCTTGTGGGAATGAACATCCCTGGCCACACAGGAACAGGCTGGTGCATCTTTGTCTACAACCTGTCCCCTGACTCCGACGAAAGTGTCCTCTGGCAGCTCTTCGGTCCCTTCGGAGCAGTGAACAATGTCAAAGTCATCCGTGACTTCAACACCAACAAGTGCAAGGGATTTGGCTTCGTCACCATGACCAACTATGACGAGGCAGCCATGGCCATCGCCAGCCTCAACGGGTACCGCCTGGGAGACAGAGTGTTGCAAGTTTCCTTTAAAACCAACAAAGCCCACAAGTCCTGAATTTCCCATCCTTCCTTATTAAAATATATATATAAATATATACGAACAGAACACATGCGTGCACACACACACATACACAAAAGAGAGAGAAACAAACTTTTCAAGGCTTATATTCAACCATGGACTTTATAAGCCAGTGTTGCCTAAGTATTAAAACATTGGATTATCCTGAGGTGTACCAGGAACGGATTTTATAATGCTTAGAAAAAAAGAAAAAAAAAACCACAAAAAAAATACCTTTGATGCATTGAATGTTCTTTCATAGCTGTCGTTGTTGAATATAATATACATAGATAGCGATGTGCAGGGATTTTTACCCAGCCAGCTAACTTTACTACCTTCCTTGAAGGTGGGTCTTTTTAAGATGACCATTCGCTCATTTGAAGAAGAAAAACAAAAAAATAACAAAAAAATAAATAAACAAAAAAATTTTTACATAGTAATGGGATTCAAAGAAAGAAAAAAGATTTTTCTTTTTTTGTCAAAATGTTGATCCAATCAGATTGGTTTAAAAAAGAAAAACCCACACAAATTAAAGAGGAATAATAAAAATTGCAAAACTTAAAAAAAAATTTTGCAAATTTTTTTATTTTTCCTTTTTTCTTTTATATCATGTGAACTAAAACAGTCTTCTGTTAGGGGACGGGGGCCAGGGGGATACCTGATGACATTAACAATTTAATAACATTAACATTGTTGCCAAAGAGGTGGTCTCTTTGCTGAAAATGGGTTTCAAGAAAAATCTATTTTTATAAAATATAAAGAATTTTTACAAGAGAATCTGGATTTGAGAAAAAAATATTTTGACTGGCTAATTTAGGGGAAATTGACAACTTTGTCGCGTTCATACTGCACTGGTAACTTTTTAGAGATCAAGATGTGTGTTTTAAACTGGATTCGTAGACTGTTTTTTGAAGGATGGGCTATAAACAGATGATCTTCATATCTTTTCATAGCATGTAATAATTAAAAAAAATTATTAATTATTAGGGGAAAGGAGTGTTCGTTCTACCCAGGGTACCACAGTTCCCCACAGTCAAAACCCAAAAGCAAGGAGATGAGTTGAAAGACAGTTTTTCTTTAAGTCATCAGTATGGGATGTCAGCAGAACAAAAATTTAAAAAGATTAATTTTCATTTTGATCTAAAACTTCCTTAGTTTGAGCAGTAGGTGCTATGAAATTATTTACATATCTTAGTATCATAGTTAAATGTAATGTGTTTAGGAGAGGAAAAAAAGATACATTTGCTTTAAATTCATTAAGGAATTTTCAAATTCACTTTGTAGCCCATGCTGATAGAATTGGGCTGTGTTGGTACATTTAAAACACTGTTTATGTTGCTTGAAACACTTATTTATTTATCTCTGATGTGATGATGCCTATGGCCGAGATCAAATATAGCTAGATTGGCTAGACTACTTATTTGTTTACTTAAACTATGGGAAGAAGCATATTATCGTGTCATTCTGTTGTGTGTGTATGTGTATATACAATATAAATATATATATATAAAGTTATTTTTTTCTTTTGGTTAATTTATTATAAGTTGTAACACTTGGCTAGTTTTGTTTGTATATGTCTTAAAATGTTTTCTTATGATATTTAAGTGACAGTTAAAGAGGTATCAAGGTAACTTGTGTAGAACTATTGTTTGATATATTGTCATGTTTGTTGTGAATATTTTTTCTTACTGCACAGTAGAAAAATAAAAACAATTGGGTCTTTATTTTAATGTAATTCAGATTGGGGAAACAAAACAGAGCTAAGGGAACAAAGTGACTGAGGGAGCACTCTCCCACGTCCAGTGCACTGATCATTTTAGTATGTTTGTGCTTTGTACGGTTATATATTTAAAACAGAAACAAAACAAAAAAAAATTACAAGGGTTCATGCTCTTCCCTGGGTAATAGAAACAGTTACTCGCTATGCATAATCTAGTTGATAGTTAAATTTGCTATTGCTTTTCTTGTCTTGTTATATAAAATCTTTTCAATACAAGTTTAGTCTTAATGGTAATAAAACGTTATGGTTATTTATAACTTGTGCTTATTTTGTGCATTTTTTCCCATGCTGAACCCACTAAGTGCATGTAGACAGGGCTGTTGTTTTCACACTGAAGAGGCAAACTTTGTAGTAGTCGTCGTAGTGGTAGACAGATAACTAAAATCAAGGCTGCATCATAGACTCCTCCTTTAAATTTTTTTTCTGGTTTTTTTCCTCTTTTCAGTTTTGAAAAACAAAAAAACAGAACAAAAAATCCACTAGATTTCAGTTCTGAGAACACTCGTTCAACATTCAGGGAAAATTTTTTGCATCACCTGCTATGAATGAATGCAGTTTGCTGGCAAAGTTTTGGCGCATTTGCTAAGCATTAGTGGGAAAGGCATGCCAAAATCTCTTCTCTATAAGGTGTTCACTCTTGGGGGAAAAAAAAAGGAAAAAAAATCTTAGGACCAGGCAGTTGTATACTTTAGTTATAATGAATGACTTCATGTTAATCTTGCTAGTTTAGATTATTTCTGAGGGAAAGTATTGTAAATGGTTTTTTTTTTTTCATAATCTTGTTGTGTTTGAATTATTTGTACTTTATCTGTCCAGACAATAAATGAAAGTGTGTAGAATGGATTTGAGCTTCCCAGATTTTTAAATGTGTTTATTCAAACTTTTTTTCTGTAACATCTTCAGATTTCCCCCAATATTTTTATCATTAACCAGACCCCCAAAAAAATAGAGTAAAATTCTGTTTTGCAGCTTAGCCATTACAAAATCAATTTTCTATTCAAATGCTATTGTTCTAGTTTCCTTTTACTAAAAATTGTGGCCACCAATCAGCAATTTTGGCATTACCTGAGAGCTTATTACAACTGAGTGCACATCTGTATTTAACCAGATCCCTAGGTAAACTGCTGATACTTTGAAGGTTAAAGAGTGCTGCCCTAATTGATAACAACTTAGGACACTATGTGTTCTGTTTTGTATGAGGGTATGTTTATACCTGTTATTAATTTGAAAGCATACTGGTTGTTCAGAAGGCAGGGATCATTTACAGAGCACCAACTATATGTCAGGCAAGCTTAGTGACAGTTTCTAGACCTTCTCGTTTTTCCTTCCCAACATGCTAACAGGAATGGATATTGTTACCTCCATTTTACAGGTAATAAGAATGAGGTCCAATGAGATTATGTAATTTGCCAAAGTCAGATAGCTAGCAAGTTTCAAGCTACTGTATGATTCTTTTATTTTAAATGTTATTAATTTTAATGAACATTTACAGAGATTTTTCGTTTCCACTCATTGATTGTGTTGCACCCTTTTCCCTGCCCACCCCTTCCCCCAGTTCGCTCTTCTCTTTGAAAAGTGAAAGAAAAATTCCTTCATTGGTATACAATCCCCACCCCACCCCCGGCCCTGAGTATCCTCCACTATGCAACCTTCATTCTGAACTCTTGTGATAACCATAATACCCAATCATATATTGCTTTTAAACTCTTCTCTCCTTCATCTAGTTCAATGCATTATACATAAAATATCCAGTTTTTCTCAGTCTTACCCCAACCCTGATGTCAGTCCCATTCTACAAAGTGGCACCATGCAGTATTCGTCTTTTTGTGACTATTTCACTCAGCATCATGTGCTACTGTATGATTCTTAATCTGATTCTACTGCACATCACCTCAGCACTCATTGCAAATCTTAGTGCTTAAAGGACAGTCTAGTATTAGAAAGTGGCAACTAAACAAGAAAGATCACCTTTTGAGTTCAGTACTCATTTTGGCTTAAAAGAAGTTGCACGTATTTTACTTCTTCACCCTTGAATAGAAGTCTTGAAGAATTTATTGGTGCGGTATATAAAGACTATGATTTAAGCCCAGACTAGGAGGGAAAACCAACACTAAGACATCATGAAGAAATGGTAAAGTATGCTCTGAAATCTACAGATGAATTTTCAGTGATATCTCAGACAGTCACTCATTGATGATACAGTGTCTATCTCATTTTCATTTTCTCACTAATTGAAAATTCATACATATCCTATAAAACACCACCATCTATAAACTGACACTTCAGAAGAAATGCCCCCACTGAACCAAATGAACAAATAGGCAGATTTTTCTCTTCTATTTCTCATTAGCCTCCTTTTTATTATAATATTAAATTACCACATTCGTTGGGATAATTAAATCCAGGGCAAAGAATGAGATTTAATTAACCAGGCTAAATATTAAACCTCTAAGTCAGCCTGAACATCCAGTAGTTGAGCTAAAAGGGTTTTTTCTAGCTTTATCTTAAAGACAAGCCCTCATGTTTCTTTTCTGTAGGAAAAATGAGTATCCAATCTAGCCATTGACTCCAAGAATATAAGAGCCTCACAAACATGTTTATAGGATCTGAAAATATTGCTGTCAAACCTGTGATAGTTGCCAGTCTTAAAGGTACAGTTTAGCATGTCTTAAAGGAATAGGTATATTATCTTGGAAAATTGGAAGTTAGTTGAATTTCATTCTCCAGCCTTCAGAAAAGCTATCCTGAAAGTTTTGTGAATATATCTAGGTCTTTAAAACATCAATAGAAGGACATTTTACATATCCTCTCTTGGCAACACTTCCCAACATCAGCACAATGTGCCTACCTAACATCTAATAAAAATTTCATCCTGTTGCAAGTGCAAATGTGTTACCTTAAATCTCAAGTCAAATATTACATAGTTTCTGTAGTTTGCAGCGATTATTAAATTTCTTTTCAGTCCTGAGTACATTATATTTTGCTTAGAAGGAAAAAATGCACCTCATAGAAAGCCAACTGCATTTACTTCATGCTATTTCTATCAAGCGCAAGGGTGCAAAAATATATGTGTGTGTGTGTGTGTGTCTAGCCATCCAACACCATCACCACCAGCATCAAAACTCTTGGGTGCAAAAATATGTATGTTTTGGTGTGTCTCTAATGATCCCACACCATCCACTAGCATTAAAACTTTTACTTAGATCCATCACCAAAGATCAAACATTGAGCAAGAAATTTTAACAGAAATAGCTGTTAAAATTTTTATCAGCTTGGCTCCTGTTTAAATTTCTTTGATCAAGATTAATCTTTATTTTGTTTATTTGAAAATTTACCCCTCCCAAAGAACAGGGGGTTTTTAAGCACACTTGGAATTCACAAAGTTTTGTTCAGATCCAGTATTGGGGTCTGGAGACCTTAACTTTGTCCTTTGTCAAAATTCAGAACATAGTTTCCTTCTTTGTAGGTAATCCCAATTCTTGGACTCATTTGGTCCTTTCTTCTTATAGGGGCTATGCATTTTTCTTTAATAGACACTTGCAAATACCCAAAAAATAATATAAAATAGAATTCAGAGTTTTTTACTTTGACCTATGAATTTTAAAAATCCTAAAAGTCGTACCTGGCATTATAGAATTTGCAGCAAAAAATGTAGTTTTGTATAAAAGTGGAAGAGTCATTAAAATCTTAATTTGAGGCCATTCCACCTGGATCCCTTCCACAGCCCTAACAAGAGCTCACAGAGCACAGCTGTATAATATCCTTACACCCTTCACTGCCTTTGTTCTACCTGGAGAAGAGGATAATAAAGGGAAATTACATTATATTTCCATGAGCTAAAATCAAGTTTTAATATTGTCCAAAAATGACTCTCACTGTTCCTTTATCTTATTAGCTTTTTTGGCATATTAGGTAATAAGATAATTTCTCATGGTACAGTATTTATGTAAGAATCATATTTCTCTCTGTGCAGATCACTTACAGAAGTGTCTGTTAACAGGAGAGAATGATGCATAATCGGCACTTAAGATTAAAATAGACCTGATAACATGAAAGTGTTCCTTAAATTAAAGGAGTAGCATTTCTCCAGTCTCATCTTTTTCTTGTTTCTACAGCAGAATGAAAACTGGCTTAAACTCCCCCGATCCCAGGTTAATTACCAGAAAAAAAAAAGACTTTCCTATTCACGTCCAGCTTACTCTATCAGTGAATCAAACACCCAGTGAACTCACACTTCATTCCAGTATGCCATGTACTGTGCTGATTTAGAACAGCTCCTAGCGAAGTACTTGAGGTTCAAGAAATTGTTTTTAGAAAAAGCACTAATGTTTCAATCTTTCCAATATACCAGACACTGCACATGTATTTAATCCCTCTGCCGGCTCACTGAGGGATGCGTACTATGCCCATTTTACACTGGGTAAAAAGAGACTCAAAGAGATAGACACCTTGCACAAACAAGTAGGTGAAAAGCCAGAATTCAAACACAGGTTAGTCTGACCTCAAAGCACTCCATTATATCACTCTGGCTACAAGCCAATTCTGTCATAATGAAAGCCAAAACAATTACCAAGTGGTCTGAACATCAATTAAAGGTGAAGATGAGCCCTATTATGAAAGGAACAAAGGAAATTATATTAATGCAATTGTGCCTGGGGCTAACCCTCTCCTCAAATTTTTGCTAGAAGAACAAATCAAATAACACTGGTATTACAAACAAATTGACAAAGAAAAGCTGAAAACTGTTGGTTTTTAAGCAGTTTTGCAGAGTGGTATTCAAAAATGCAATTAGTTTGTTGGCATCTATTTTAACCACCTTGATTGACCTTTCCATGTGTAGAAATAAGAGATTCTAAGCTTTGTGTACACTAGAATTCTTGTTCTCAACACCTACCATATGACAGGTACTGAGGGCATGTGGAAAGCTTTTTTAAAAATTTATTGTGCCTATTTTGTGTATAAAGGAACTCTGGTGGCACAATGCTAAAATGTGAATCGACCAATTAGTCCAAAAATTCAAGCATTCTGGTCCCTAAAGATTGTTGTTGTTGTTGTTAGGTACTGTGAATCAATTGAGATTCATAGCAACCCTATGCACAACAGATCTGAGCCATTTCCTGTCCTGTACCATTCTCATGATCTCTGTCATGTCCATGCTCATTGTAACAGTCACTGTTGCAGACCTTGTTGAAGGTCTTCTTTTTCGCTGACCAGAATGTTATCTCTAAGGACAGATTCCTCCTAAAAAAATATGTCCAAAATATGTGAGACAAAATTTTACCAACCTTGCCTCTAAAGAGCTCTCTGGTTGCACTTTCTTCAAGACAGATTTGTTTGTTCTTTTTGCAGTCCATGATATATTCAACTTTAACACCACAATTCTCTTCACCTCTTCTTTAGTCATCCCTATTCACCGTCAAACTTTCAGATGCATACAGAGCAAATGAAAATACTTTGTATGTGGATCATGCACCCCTTGGCCTTTAAACTGCCATTTTTGCCCTTTAGAACTTTGGAGAGGTTCTCAACCACACATTCCCCCAATATTTTCTTTTGATTTCTCGACTGCTGCTACTATAAGTATTCATTGTGGATCCAGGTAAATCGAAATCATTGACAACTTCAATCTTTTGCCTATCCATCATGATGCTGACTATTGGTCCGTTGAGAAGAGTATTGAATATATTCCACGGACTGCCAAAATAACAAACATGTTTTGGAGAAAGTGTAACTGTGGCGCCCCTTGGAGGCAAGGATGGTGAAACTTTATCTCACATACTTTGAGCACATTTTAGGAGGGGCTAGCCCTTAGAGAAAGATATGATTATAAAGATGGAGGGTCAGCATAAGAGAGGAAGACCCACAAAAGATAGATTGACACAGTGACTGTAAAAAGGAGCTCAAGTTTATCAGAGATGATGAAGACTGAAGACCACACAGGACAGGGAAGGGTTCAGATTCATTTTTACTAGAGTCACTATGAGTCACAGTTGACGTGATAGAACATGACAGAAAACAACAGCACAATAAGATTGTTGTTAGGTGCTGTTGTGTTGAGTACAACCCATAGTGATGCTATGAACAACAGTTTTGAATTCTGGCCTATCCTGTGCCATCCTCACATTTCCTAACTCATCAGAGCCCACTGCAGTAGTCACCGTGTCAATCTACCTGGTCAAGGGTCTTTCTCTACCTTTCCAAGCATCATGCCCCTCTCCAATGAGTAACCCCTCCTAGAAACATGCCTGAAGTATGTGACGCAAAGCTTCATCATCTTTTCCTCCAAAAAGCATGCTGGCTGCACCCTAACATCCTTGGAATGTCCATGGGATATTCAGCGCTCTTCTCCAACACCACAGCTCAAAGATATCAGTTCTTCTGTCATTTTTATTCAGGATCCAGCTCTTATTATGCATCCAGCTCTCAGATGCCTGGCAAGTTATCAGAAGGACCGTGGTCTGATCAGACAAACATTAGCCCACAAACTGATATCATTAGTCCTCAATAATTTAGAGAGATCCCTAACTGCAGTCTTTCCCAGTGCAATACGTCTTCTGACTTACACAGTAAGATATGGCCAGATAATTTGTTACTGAGACAGGCATTAGCAGAGACGGTGAGGATGGAGGCCAGTGTTAAGATGAGGTAGGCAATGCTAAGAGGGAAGAACAGAGTGAAGAAGAAAAGGGTTGTACACTCAGACTGAGGCAGGAAGACAGGATGCCAGGCAAGCTTTTGAGAAAAGTAATAAAGCTCTTTCATTCAAAGGCCTAGGAAAAGGATGTTATCCCCAAACACTACTCTTCCTGTCTGTAGGCATGAAAGTCAAGAGAAGGAAAACAAATCCAACTAAACCATGTGACAGCTGTTACCTCTTTATTACATGATCACCCTTACCTGTTTTAATGGTTGTCATCAGAACCAACTGATAGCTGACCATCCCATAGATTTTCCAAGGCTATAAATTGCACAGGAGGAGATTGTCCATCTTTCTCCCATGGAGCAACCTGGTAGATTCAAACCACCTGCCTGAATGTTGGCAGTACAACTTCTTACCACTAGACCACCAGAGCTCCTTTAATTCACTATAGAAAATTCCTTTAAAGTCAGTCCAACCTCCTTGGGAGAAAAAAAAATTTATATTTCCACCAACTCAAATCAGTCCCATGTGATTTGCTCATCATCCTATTCTACACACACATCTGCGTTCTTAGAATTCCCTTTTGTGTACAGACCTCCTCTATTCCTTATCAGTCCGCATTGGGCTCAAAGCACCATCCCCCAGTTAATCCTGCTTATTCAAGGTGGGACTTATTGCTTCCTGGGAACCTTCCTGACCTCAGCTGGGGACAAGGATCCCTCAACAACCCCACATTTCTCTGTTTTCCTGTATTGCAGTACATTTCACACACTGTATTTGTACTGTTGCGTGTATGCCTCCCTTGGGAGCAGAGAAATCAAACACCATGCCTGCCTTTGAAGAGCTCAAAATGTAAGCAAAGAACTGAAGGGAAAGAACAAAGCTCAAGGGTGCAGGGAAACAAGAGCAGTCAATTCTAACTTTGGAGAAGAGGTTGGGGTGAGATTGGTGTATGACAAGAAAAACATCCTAGAGATGTTTAGGAATCAGCTATATCTTGAAAATAAATCAGGGACATCCAGGGATTGGGACAGGATGAAGATCAAAATAGTTGAAGTCATGGAAGTAACCCAAGGTTAGGAGCCAGAAACCTCAGCTCTGCCCCGATTTGCTATGTGACATTTAACAAGTCACCACCACTTTTCTGGGCTCAATTTCCCAGAAGTTAGTGCCAAATGATGGTCTAGATGGTCTCTCATGATCTGACTCCAGTTCATTTTTATAGCCTCTCATTCCTCTATATTCTTTGAGTCAGTAGATACTTAATGACCACCTTTTATGTGGAACTGAGGATAAAATGAGGGTACAAAAAAGACATTTGTGTACAGTTGGGTTTAGCACTATTTAAGTCAAGTGCATGCTACTGTGATAAAGAATAACAAGACCGGTCCAGCTAAAACGGAAGAGTATTCTCTTTGAAACCACGACATTGAATGAAAATATGAAGGCTGAGAAGAGGGTGACCTATGCCAAAAAAGGAGACTATTATATGCAAAGAGCTAGAAGAGGGGAGTTTTTGTTCTGTGCCATCAAGTTCCCCACGACTCAAAGCGACCCTATGTACAATAGCTTTGAACCTGGCCCTATCCTATCCAGTCTCATTGACTCTGACACACCTGATCCCATTGCCCCCGTTACCATGTCAGTACATCTCATCCAGGGTCTTTCTGTTCTGCACTGTACCTCCAATCTTCTAAGCATGATGTCTTCCTTCAAAGACTGATACCTCCTGGCCACATGCCCAAAGTATGTGAGATGGAGCTTCAAAACCCTTGCCTCCAAGAAGAAACTTGATTTCATCCTGTCTAAGACCTATTTGTACTCCCAGTGGTCCATGGTATATTCAATACTCTCCTCCAACATCACAATTCAAAGGCATGAATTTTTCTTCTGTCATCCTTAGACATTGTCTGGCTGTCTGATGCATAACATAATTGTGAAGCCCATGGCCTGGATCAGGTGCACCTTAGTCTCTAGACTGACATCATTAGCACTTTAGAGAGGACCCTGACAGTAGTATTCCCCAATGAAATTCATCTTCTGATTATATTTGGACCTGCAGGAAGTCATCAGAACAGAGCAAGGAAATACTGCATGGTTCAAAATTAGGAAGGGAGTGCATCAGGGATGCATGCTGTCTCTATACATTTCAATCTATGTGCAAAACAGATCATTCAGGAGCCTGGACCTTTGAGGGAGAGTTTCGGGATTGAAGGAAAACTCATCAACAGCCTGCATTATGCACATGATACAACCTTGATTGTCAAAACTAAAGAGGATCTGAAGTGTTTGCTGCAGAAGGTCAATAACTATAGTCTTCAATGTGGGTTGAAGCTTAACACTAAGAAGACAAAGATTCTTACCACTGGGCCAGTTGGCAGCACCATGATGGATGGAGAAAAGATTTCAACTTACTCAACTCCACAATCAACACTCTTGGAATCAGCAGTCAGGAAATCAAAAGAGGAGGAGAGTAGTATGGCTTAATTGAGAAACTGAAAGAGTCCCTGAGGGAAATGAACTGAGTCTGGAATGGGAGCAAAGTCTGGATCACCAAGGACCTTGTAAAACGAGAAAGAACTCTAAACTGGCTAACTCTAAAGGCTGGAAGTTTGAATCCACCTAGTGGCTCTGCAAAAAACCTAGGGGGCGGGGGCGAGGGGGAAGACCTGGCAAAATTCTCCAAGTACTAGTGATTGTTATGGTTGTTAGGTGTCGTTGTTGTTGTTCGGTGTCGTCGAGTCGAATACAACTCATAGTTACCCTATAAACAAAAATTATGAACCCAGTCCTATCCTGTGCCATCCTCACACTTCCTGACACACAAGAGCCTATTTCAGCAATCACTGTGTCAATCCACCTGGCAAAGGAGAGTCTTACTCTCCTTTGCCAACACTGCAACCTACCCAATATCATGTTCCTCTCCAAGGAATAGCACCTTCTAACAATATGTCCAAAGTATGAGGCAAAGCCTCATCATTCTTGCCTCCAAAGAGCTTTCCAGGTACACTCTCTCCAAGACATATTTTTTTCTTCAGTGTTCTTCTGCAACACCACAGCTCAAAGGTGTCAATTCTTTTCCTGTTATCATTGTTCATTGACCAGGTCTCAGATGCATAGCTAGTAATCGGAAAGACTATGGTCTGAATCAGACACACTTTAGTCCTCGAGCCAAAATCACTACTCCTCAATAATTTGCAAAGGTCACTAACTGCAGATTCTCCCAGTGCAATATGTCTCTTTATTTCCTCACTGCTCATACCAAGGGTGTTAATCGTGGATCCAAGCAAGATGAAACTGTTGACTGTTTTAAGCGGCTGCTCACCCATCATGACACTGCCTATATGGTCCAGTGTCTATTGGAGTTTGGCAAAGTTGGATCCTGGTGGGTAAGTGTTTGTAGTTTACTTGAAAGCCGGGGGTAAACTGTTTGGGTATTTCTAATTGTGTTAGCAATCATGTGTAAGCTGATTAACTGAATCTGATCTCATTTACTAAAGATTACAGCCTACAAAACCCTATGGAGCAGTTAGTTCTTCTCTCTCAGGTCTCTATGAATAAAAAACTGATTCAACAACACCTAACAACAAGAATTATGTAAACACTACCTATAGGACAGCAATAGCTATATGGATGTTTGCTATCATTTTTCTTAATCTTGCTATACACTCATATACATTGTTTCACTCTATTCTCCACTCATATTGTGTTTCATACAATCATTCCCATGTATTATACTTTATAAAATTATTCACCTTAGGACCTTGCCCATCATTATGCCATCTTTTCAGGTCCACACTGGATCCTTTATGTTTGCATCACCCCCTCCTTCTGCCCACCAAACTGTGCAACACTCTGGTTTCACCTCACCCATTCTCACCCCTTCCCTTCCACCACTTCTCCTTTGAGGAAGGCAGTTTGGCATTTTCTGAAAAATTGAACATAGAAACTCCATATGACCCAGCTATTCCACTACTAGAACTATATCCCAAGGAAATTAGAACTGAGACACAAATGGAGATTTGTACAACAATGTTCATAGCAGTGTTATTCACCATCACAAGAACATGGAAACAACCCAGATGTCCAACCATAACTGAATGGATTTTAAAAATGTGGTACATTCACACAATAGACTATCATGCAGGCCTCAGGAGCAACAATTTTGGAAAATACTGCATAACTTGGGAGAGACTGGAGAGCATTATGTTGAGTGAACTAACTCAGTCTCATAAGGAGAAATACTACATAAGATCGTTATTGTAAAAGTAGGAAACTGAGCTCTTTGAGGGCATGGACTGAATCTTATTTCTGACAGTGTTCCCAAGAACACACACACACACACACACACACACACGTGGCCTAGTCAAAAGTAAGTATCAGTAACCATGCTGTTATTGTTATTATTAGGTGCCCTCAAGTTGTAACTGGATCACAGCTGACCCTTCAGTGGGTTTTCAGAAGCAGTAAGTAGTACAGGGGTTAATTGTTCATCTTTCTCCAGCAGAGCAGCTGTAGATTTGATAACCATGAGTGAATTATATTCTAGGTTTTCCCTGGGACACCACCATCACTAATTTGGTAACGTCGCCATATCCTCATGATCCCAAAGCCTGCCTGCCAGCTATGTTTATATATGTCTGAACTTCAGTTGAGCAAACCTAAGTTATTCCCCAATCCTGAGCAGCAGAATGTCACAGAATCTATGCAAATCCTGAGTCCCCTGGCATAGAACGAATGGTTAAATGTTCTAGGCTTCTGTTTCCCCACCTGTAAATGCAGGAGCAGGACTAGGTTGTTTCAGATTTAGAGATCTGACACCAGAAGGAAACCCAATCAGGCTTGAGGGCCTTTAGTACAGGAAAGCTAGTACAGCAGCGAGGAAGGAGGAGAGATGAGGGGGAGAGGAAGTTTTCAATCAGGTACTGAGCTTTCTCTGCCAAAAAATTTCCCACAAACAAACCCACCCCAGCAAAGGAAGCTACAGTCGGCTGGCACGATGCAGAAAGCGGCTGCGCTAGAAGGCGGGCACGAGGCCTCATTAATCCGGCGGTTGTGGGATTAGTTGCAGATACCCCCAGTACGCCCACTTCTCACCATCTGCTGTTGACGCTGAGCAGAAGGCATTCAGCTCTGGTGGGAGACCAGCCTGAAGCCCACAGAGAGGCCTAGACCCTAGACTGTCGGGCAGCCTCAGCAATAGGAACTCAGTACACTCCCTTAAAGCCAAGTTCTTGCCCCAAATCCCAATCCCTACCCTCATCCTCAATGCAATCCCACAATATTACATGAAGCGGGGCTAGAGATCACCAATGTCAGCTGGATCTTGGCTGAAAACAGGGAGTACTAGAGAAATGTTTATCTGTGTTTCTTTGACTATGCAAAGGTACTTGAGTGTGGGAACACAACAAATTGTGGCTATCCTTTAGGAGAATGGGAATCCCAGACACTTGATTGTACTCATGCAAAACCTATACTCAGACCAAGAAGAAGTCCTCAGAACAGAGCAAGGAAACACTGAATGATTCAAAATCAGCGAAGGAATGTGCCCAGGTTGCATTCTATCTCCACACTTTTTCAATCTATATGTGGAACAGATCATTTGGGAGGCCAGACTTTATGGGGAGGAATGTGGCATCAGGATTGGAGGAAGACTCATCAACAACCTATGTTATACAGATGACACAACCTTGCTTGCTGAAATTTAGGAGAAACTAAAGTGCTTGCTGCAGAATATCAAAGGTTGTAGTCTTCAATATGAATTGTAGCTCAACAGCAGAAGACAAAGGTTCTCACCACTGAGCCAATTTGCAACACCATGATAGTTGAAGAAGAGATTGAGATTGTTCACAATATCAGCTTGTTCAACTCCACATTCAACACTCTTGACACCAGAAGTCAGGAAATCAAAAGACGAATTGCACTGGGAAAATCTGATATCAGAGACTTTTGCCAGCCTAGAAACTAAAGTGCACATTGGTCTACGCCATGCTTTTCACATTTACTTGCTATGCCTCAGAGAGCTGAACAATGACAAGGATGAGAGGAGTTGATGCCTTTGAGTTGTGGTGCTGGAGAAGTGTATTGAAGATACCCATGGACCTCCAAGAGAACAAATGGGTCTGTCTTGGAGAAAGTGAAACCAAGTTTCTCCTTGGAGGCTAGGATTTTGAAGCTCTGTCTCACATACGCTGGGCATGTGGCCAAAAAGGACCAGCCCTTGGAGAAAGACATCATGCTCGGAAGGATGTAGGGACAGCACAGGAGAGGAAGACCCTCGATGTGATGTATTGACACGGTAACGGGGTTGTAATGGGGGTAGGTGTGTTGGTGTCAGTGAGACTGGACCAGGACAGAGCAGGCTTCAGCGCTGTTGTACAGAGGGTCAATGTGAATCCCAGCCAACACTATGACACAGAACAACAAAAACAGCAATACCTTGGGAGAAACTGAGGGGAAAGCCTCAGAATCTTGAATAAATACTAGAAAAGTAAATAACTAAACTTCATAGATAACCTAGTATGTGTGAGGCACATATCTTCTGAAAACAACCACACTACATACATCTCAGCATTAAGAAAACAACAACTCTCACCACTGGACCAATAAGCAACATCATGATACATGGAGAAAATACTGAAACTTTCAATGACTTCATCTTACTTCAGGCCACACTCAACACACTTGATACCAGCAGTCAGGATATTAGGAGATGTATTTATTGCACTGGAAAAGTCTGCAGTCAGGGACCTCTCCAAACTATTGAAGAGGAATGGTGTCAGTTTGAGGACTAAGGTGTCTGATACAGGCCATGGTCTTTTCAATCACTTGCTATACTGCTAAGAGCTGGATCATGAATAAGAATGCTAGAAGAATTAGTGCTTTTGGACTGCAGTGTTGGTGAAAAGTACTGAATATTTCTTGGACTGCTAAAAGAATAAATAGATATGCCTTCGAGAAACTGCTCCTTGGAGGCAAAGATGATAAAAGTTCATCTCATACATTAGGCATGTTGTTCAGAAATGCTTTCTTCGGAGAGGGACATCATGCTTTGAAAGACGGAAGATGACCTTCAATCAGATGGATTGACAAAATGACTGCTACAATAGGCTTGTGTATGTCAGAAATGATGAGGATGGCACAGGATATGGCAGAGTTCAGATCTATTGTTCAAAGGGTCACTATGAATTGTATTCAGCTCAATGACACCTACCAATAATAACACTCTCTCTAAAACTGTACTTAAAATACACTCAGTGGCTTCATAGAAGAGTAATTCAGCAATCTACTTCCATAAAAACTATAGCCAAAAATACTATGAGGCAGTTCTATTCTGTCATCTGGGGTCGTTGAGTAAAAAATTGACTTGGCAGTACACAATAGTTCTTTTCCAGTTCTAGAGAAATACAAAAACAAAAACTGAACTCAGAACTACACCTACCATAAATCTTAATTTATGTAAGTTCTTTTTCCAATACCAGCATCCATACAATATTAATTTCTTCTCTTTATTCTATTTCATTTACTACACAGTCTTACTCATATCTTAGGCCTGTGGTTGTCTAGTGGGGAAGGAGTCGTGCAGCTAATCCAAAAACATGCAATTTGAATCCACCAGCTGCTCTGTGAGAAAAAGATGAGAAATCTCTTCCCGTGCTACTCACAGCTTCTAATATCTCTGTTGGGTCAGGTGTGTGTCAATTTTGACTCAAGGCAATCAACTGAGTTGAGGTGAGTTATTTTGATTCTAATTTCAAGCATCCTGATTGCCACTACACATTTCCTATCTCATTCCCTTTAATGTCTTGGTTCAAAATAACCTTTAAACTCCATTGGTACTTTCAGTGCATCTTTTACTGCCAATGCCTACCTACCTTATGTCCTCACTTCCTTTCCTACACCCAACCCAAACCCATTACCATGATAGCAGTCCCAACTAATGAAAACCCCCTGTGTTATATGGAAAAACTGTGCTCCATAGGATTTTCATTTCTGTGACATTTCAGAAGGTAATCAGCAGAACTTTCTCCCAATTCATCTCTGAGTAGCCTTGTATAACTAAACTTTTGATTAATAGATTAACATGTGAACCACTGAAGTCCTTTTATTTTTCCACTTTGTTGTTGTTGTTGTTGTTGTTATCTAGTGTCAAGTTGGAAGGAACTCATAGCTTACCTTCTAGTGGATTTTCAATGGCTTTAAATCACATGGAAGGAGAGTGTCCATCTTTGCCTTGTAGCAGAAGGTGGATTCCAACTGCCTTCCTTTGGGTTGGCAGTGCACCTCCTTACTACTAAGCCACCAAAGCTCCCTAATTCTATGATCAAACACATAATAAATTACTCTTTCGCATACTTATCTGATTCCATCAAAACTTCCCAACTATTTTATGCCTGAAACTTCACAACTGAATAAGAAGGGAAAATCACATCTTAGGCTCACCCATTAGGATTCCTTTGGATTACTGGCCACCAATCTCACAAGGGTCTTTCAATTGCCTGAAGGGCACTCTGTATTTCTTTAGTTAATCCCCTTTTCTTCTCTATTTGATAACACCTTCCTACTTTCTCTTCTTTCTTCAAACTTCCGATGTCTGTTCCCACATTCTCAACTGAAGACCTTACTTTCTATTTCAGACACACACAAACACAAATCAAAGCAATCAAAAGAGAATGTTCACAAGACCTACCTATATCTCTATTCATCAGCCTGTACTATTCTATCCTATTTCTTTGGAAGAATTAATCCTTCAATTTTGTGCATTAGCTCCTACCCTTCTCACCTACACAAGAATTCTGATTCATCAGTCCACTCCTCTTGTCCTACAGGTATCATTAGATTTTTCATCCTTACTGCATAATTCTCCAAAGCATACAAATTTTCTATTAATCCTTATTATCTCATTTTTCTGCTATCAATAAGAAAACTTCTCTAAGAAGTGTGCTTACATCTACCATTTCATTTCGTTTCTCTTTTTGCTGTTCTTTCTTAAGCTAACTTTAGTGAGATTTTCTCCACAACTACACTTTCCAAATTGCTCTTGTCAAGTTCATTAGAGATTTCCTCGTCGATAGATACAAAGGGCAAGCCTTTGTCAGTACTCTTGCAGCAAAGCAGCAGCATTTGACGCTACCCATCAATCTCTTCCTCAAGCACCTCTTTCATCGGCCTTCAAAGCCTCCATTAGTTTTTTTAGGGCCCCATTAACTATCATAAATTGCGTAAGTTAAAACAACTGAGTGAGTTAATACGGAATGTATTAATACAGAAATGTATTCTTTCATAATCTAAATTCAGGCACTCTAAAGAAAGCATGGTCAGGCACTTGCTCTGAAGACACTGGGAGCTTCTTCCAGCTCATAGACGACTCATAGGTAGATTTTTCAGAACCAGTATATTGCTCCAAAGGATATTGCCCATCTTCATCCCTCGGACTGACAGATAGATTCAAACTATATACCTTTGGCCTGGAAGAACAACTCCTTACCACTAAACCACCAGAGTTCATAAATCACCAATAAGTAAGGTAAGCACAGGTTCTCTTGGGCTTACTAGCAGTCGTTAGTGGACAATTTTATATGGTATGGTGGAAAACATGTGAAAATGTTCACTAGAGAGTAATAAATAGTCTTATGTTTACTTTGCTTACTCAGTAAGGAAACTTACATCGATATGAAACTTCAAAAAGTTCAAGTAGGATTTAGGCATGCATTAGGGGTATCACTGCTGATGTCCAATGGATCCTGGCCAAAAGTAAAGAATACCAGAAGAATGTCTATTTATGCCTTATTGACTATGAAAAGGCATTTGACTGTGTGGATCATAAAAAGGTGTGCCTGATACTGAAAAGAATAGGAGCTTCAGAGCACTTAATCGTGCTTATGCAGAATCTATACTTGGGCCAGGAGGTCGTTGTGCAGACAGAGCAAAGGAACACTGCATGATTTAAAATTGAGAAGGGAAAAAAAAAATTGAGAAGGGATGTATTTTCTCTCCCTGCCGATTCAATCCGTATGCTGAGCAAATTATCAAGAAGCTAGTTTCTATGAAAAGAAATATGACATCAGGGTCGGAGGGAGACTCATCAATAACCTGGATATCCAGATAACACAACCTTGCTCAAAGTGAAGAGGACTTGAAGCACTTGTTACAAAAGATCAAGGAATGCAACCTTTGGTATGGGTTGCATCTCAGTGTCAGGAAAACAAAAATTCTTAACACTAGACCAATAGGCAACATCATGTTGGGTGGAGTAGAGCTTGAAACTGTCAACAACTTTATCTTACTTGGATCCACAATTAACACCCTTGGTACCAGCAATCAGGAATTAAGGATATGCATTTCCCTGGGAATAACTGCAATTAGGGACTTCTTCAAATTATTGAAGAGTGATAATGTCAGTTTGATGACTAAGGTGCATCTGATTCAGGGCATTATTTTTCTGATCACTTATTGTACATCAGAGAGCTGGGCAACAAATAGAAATGACAGAAGAATTGATGCCTTTGAGTTGTGATGTTGGAAAAGAGCACTGAACATACCATTGATGGCCGAGAGAACGAAAAGATATGTCTTGGAGATTGTGCAGCCAGAGTGCTCTTTGAAGGCAAGAATGATGAGGCTTTGCCTCCATACTTTGGACATGTTGCTAGGAGGGGCTATTCCTTAGAGAAGGACATGATGTTGGGAAGTGTGGAAGGTCAGTGAAGGAGAGAAAGATTCAACCAGATGGATTGGCACGGTGACTGCTGCAATGGGCTCTTGTGTGTCAGGATGTGTGAGGATGGCACAGGACAGAATAGGGTTCAGATCTTTTGTTCATAGGGTTGCTATGAGTTGTGTTCAACTCGACACCACCTAACAACAACAACAGCAAAATGCCTATTATCTTCCCATCTTTTCAAGTTCTCATTAAACTTTTCCCATCACTTCACCCCCTTTCAACACACCAACCTCTACATCCCTATGATTTTTTTCTCCCTTCCCCTTTTTCTGCACCCTTTCTTTCCTTTCTCTTCTGAATATTTATACATATCTTACTCAGTTATCCTTCCATTTTCACAAAAAATGGCCTATTTGTCCTTATGAGACTTATGATTATGTCCTTATGAGACTGAGATGTTTCACTCAACAAAATGCTCTCTGGTCTCTCCTAAATTATGTAGTATTTTGTAAAATCATTGCTCTTTAGTGCAATTCCGTTGTGTAAATGTACCACAATTTCTCAATCCATTCGTTTGTGGATGAACATTTGTGCTGTTTCCATTTTCTTGCTATTGTGAATAATGCTGGTATATAGATGTACAAATGTCTATTCATGTCTCAGTTTTTATTTCCATGGGATATATTCCTAGTAATCGAACAGCTGGGTTGTATGGGATTTCTATGTCCACCTTTTTGAGGAAATGCCAAACCATCTTCCACAGCAGTTGTACCATTTCACAATCCCATCACCAGAGTTCCAATCTCACCGCATCCTCCCCAACATGTATTGTTTACTCTTTTGTAGAATTCTTTTAATGCTGCTAGAGTGAGGTGGTATCTTACTGTTGTTTTGATTTATATACTTCTGATTGCTAGTGATTTTTAACATTTCCTCACGTATTTCTTGGCCATCTGAAAGTCCTCCTTTGTGAAGTCTTTTCGTGTCTTTTGTGATTGAGTTATCTATCAGTCTGTCTTGTGGAGGCCCTGTAGTATTCTGTAAACCTTAGTTATAAGATCCTTATCTGAAATGTCATTTCCAAATGTTTTTTCCATATCTGTGGATTTTATTTTTACTCTATTCTAACTGGAGAAAATTTCTGATGCACACAGGGATTTGATTTTAAGAAGGTAATGTTTGTCAATCTTATTTTCTCTAGGTTGTACATTTTTTGCTACATTTGCAATCCTATTTATGTTATAGGCCTATTTTGTTCCTATTTTGTATCTTATTATATTTATGGTTTGGGGATTTACACCTAGGTCTCTGATCCACTTTGAGCTGTTTTAGTTTTTTTGTTTTGTTTTGTTTCATTTTTTTCCTTTATAACTGAACTGTATTTGTCACAGCCTTTGTGGTAGCAGGTGACCTGGCACTCATAAGCTTGGTTACATCTCAGAACCTGCCTTGATGGCAGCAGTCTAGGAGGTGCCTAGTTTTGCTACTCTAAACAATACCTCTTCTTTGGAAAACAAGCCCTGGATGTGGAGTCTCTTAGAGATGCTTCAGTGTAACACACTTGTTTCTAGATGCCTGGTACATGTAAAGTTGGGCACTACAGAGGGAGGGAGGCTTATCTGGATCCTAGAAGATCAAACTCAGGCGGTCTTAACAGAGAGTTTCTTCTCAACATCAGAGTAGCTCGACATTTCAGTGACCAAAAATTATTTACTAAAGAATCCGTTGAATAGCTAACTTCAGACCAGGGTTAGGGTTGGGTTACACATACCTTACAACAGAAATGACCTCCATCTGGTAAATTAGCCAACGTAAAATGAGGGGACAGCTAGCTCTGTCAGAGCACCTACAGGACGCAGGATCACACTACAAGCAGAAGGAAGCTCATCTGCCCCCGGGTCATTGTCATGCCATACAATTTCTTTAAATGTTAACAAAAATAAAGAAAAGAATCCTTGAAAATATTTTTTCAGAGAGAAGGAATGAGGGTGAAGTAGTGAATGTGGACAGCGAACGGAGCTGGACTCAGTCGACCTCTTCCATGTGCGATGTATCATCGTCTCCCTCCAGTGGGGGCAGCTCCTCAGTGACCATGGCACTCGTGTCATCAGCAG
Organism: Elephantulus edwardii; assembly: GCF_000299155.1. Lineage (NCBI taxonomy): Eukaryota > Metazoa > Chordata > Mammalia > Macroscelidea > Macroscelididae > Elephantulus > Elephantulus edwardii. The sequence goes on from NW_006399755.1 coordinate 4,844,513, forward strand.
TGGGGTCGTCTTCATCAATACCCAGGCCGAGCTTGATCATCCTGTAGATCCTGTTGGCGTGGGTCTGGGGGTCCTCCAGACTGAACCCGGAGGACAGGAGTGCAGTCTCTACAGCAGGATGACCAGATCCTTCGCGGACTTGTCGTTCTTGTCGCCTCCGCATTCTGCCGCAGGGTCTCGATAATGGAGTGATCAGGATTGATCTCCAGGTGCTTCTTGGGCGCCATGTAGCCCATAGTTGAGTTGTCCCTCAGGGCCTGCACCTTCATGATTCGCTCCAAGTTTGCCGTCCAGCCGTATGTGCTGGTGACAATGCAGCATGGAGATGTGACCAGGTGGTTGGACACCACCACCTTTTCGACTTTTTTCTCCAAGATTTCTTTCATAATTTTGCAGAAGTTCTCAAACTTGGGTTTCTTGTCCTCCCGCTGCTTCTTATCTTCCTCATCTTCAGGAAGCTCCAAGCCCTATTTGGTGACTAATACTAAAGTCTTCCCCTCAAATTCCTTGAGCTGCTGCACACAGTACTCGCAGATGGGCTCAGTCATGTCCATCACCTCCAGGCTGTGCTTCCTCAGGTGCTTCATGAAAGCCGAGTTGGCGACCTGGTCCTTGGTTTCACCAGTGATGTAGTAGATGTGCTTCTGGTTCTTCTTCACCCGGATGCAGTAGTCCTTGAGGGCCACCATCTCATCACCCGAGGCAGACGTTTGTATCTTAACAGCTCTGAGAGTTTCTTCTGGTTTGGGGAATGTTCATGTATTCCAAGCTTAATGTTCTTCAAGAACTGCTCATAAAACTTTTTGTAGTTCTCCTTGTCCTCTGCCAGTTCACTGAAGAGCTCCAAGCACTTCTTAACCAAATTCTTCCTGATAACTTTTGACATTTTGCTCTGCTGCAACATCTCACGGGAAATATTCAGAGGAAGAGCCTCAGAATCCACCACACCTCTGATAAAATTGAGGTACTCTGGGATCAGCTCTTCACAGTTATCCAGGAGGGGATGTACAGCTTAATGTTCTTCTTCTTCCTGTTTTCAAACAGGTCAAAGGGAGCCCATCATGGGCCAAAGAGAAGGGCTCGGAACTCTGTCCTTCAACAGAGAAATGCTTCACAGCCAGGTGGTCTTCCCAGTCATTTGTCAAGCTCTTGTAGAACTCACCATACTCTTCGCTGGTGATATCGTCAAGATCCCTGTTGAGCACCTCCTGGTCGGTGTACTACTACTACTACTTTTTCTTCTCCTCCTCCTCCTCGTCCTCTTCCTCCTCCTCCTCCTCCTCTTCCTCCTCCTCCTTCTTCTCTTCCTTCTCCTCCACCTCCTACCCCCCTTTTTCTTCCCCCATCCTTCTTCTTCTCCTCCCTGTCCTTCTCCTCCGCCTCATCGGAACCCACATCCTCTATCTCAGGCTTGGCATTGGCCTCCTTCTCTTCCTTCTCTTTTTCCGCCTCTTTATCTTCCTTCTCCTCAGCCTCTTCATCACTCACTTCTTTGTCTCGCTCTTTCTCCACAAACAGAGTAATCACATAGGTGACAAACTAAGAGTGCTTCTTCACAATCTCCTTCATTCTCCTTTCCTCCAAGTACTCAGTCTGGTCTTTCTTGAGATGCAGGATAACTTTGGTTCCACGACCCATAGGTTCACCTGTGTTGGTCCTGACGGTGAAGGAGCCACCGCCCGAGGATTCCCAGGTGTACTGCTCGTCGTCATTGTGCTTGGTGATCACAGTCACCTTCTCAGCCACCAGGCAGGCCGAGTAGAAGCCCACGCAGATTGGCCGATCATGGAGATATCCGCCCGGCCTGCAGCTCTTCCATGCAGGCCTTGGTGCCCGACTTGGCGATGGTGCCCAGGTTCAGGTCTGCCTTGGTCATGCCGATGCCCGTGTCCACGATGGTCAGGGTGCGTTCCTTCTTGTTGGGGATCAGGTTGATGTGTAGCTCCTTGCCCGAGTCCAGCTTATTGGGGTCCGTCAGGCTCTCGTAGCGGATCTTGTCGAGCCCGTCGGAGGAGCTGGAGATGAGCTCCCACAGGAAGATCTCTTTGTTTGGGTAAAAGGTGTTGATGATCAGCGACATGAGCTGCGCGATCTTGGCCTGGAAGGAGAACATCTCCACCTCTTCCTCCTCCATCGGCTAGTCTCGGGGCTGCGTCTCCTCCGGCATTTTAGCGACAGGACCCCACGGGCAGCAGCAGCACCGGAAAGCAGAAGAAACCAGCGCGCCTCCCCCGCGGCTCCCTTATATAGACGTGGGCCAGCCCAGCGCATGGAGCTTGTTCCAGAAGCCTCCCTGAGCTGTTTTTTGTGTATGGTGTGAGATGTGAATCCAGTTTCAGTTTTCTACAGGCAGATGTCCAGTTTTACCATCACCATGTGTTAAAGGGGCTGTGTTATCCATATTCAAAGGGTGTTATAATCTTGCCAAACATCATTTGACCGTAAGTTAATAGGTTAATGTTTGTATTCTCAATTCCATTTCATTGATCTATATGTTTTTGTTGTACCGGTACCATGATGTTTTAATTACTACAGCTGTGTAGTAGGTTTTTAGATCAAGAAGTAAGGTGCCTCCAACTTCACTTTTGTTTTTTAGAAGAGCTTTGCTTTTTTGGGATCTTTTCCCTTTACAAATAAAAGTGGAAATTGCTTTTTCTATCCTGTTGTTAGATTAAGAGTTGTGTTGCCAATACAAAGACAGATGGTTTGAATCCACCAACTGTTCTGCAGGAAAAAAGATGGACAATATCTTTTTGTGACATTTACAGCCTCTGAAAACCCACTGGAGGGTTAGCTATGCATCAATTCTGATGTGACAACAATGAGTTGAGTTGTCCTCTAGAAAGGAAGCATACTAAATGATGGCATGGTTCATAGGAGTTGAGCTGTAACCAAAAGGTGACACCTCTAAGTGTTGGGGAGGATGTAGAAAGATAGGAAGTCTTATACATTGTTGGTGGGATTGTAAAATGGTACATCCACTCTGGAAGGCAGTTTAGTGTTTCTTCAAAAAAGCTGAACATAGAAATTTCATATGACCCGGCTTTTTCATTGCTTATAATAAATCCTGAGAAAATGAGAACTGAGGCACAAACAGAGACTTGTACACTAATGCTCATAGCAGCATTGTTTACCACAGCAAGAACATGGAAACAGCCCAGATGTCTAACCACAAAATAATGGATTGAGAAAATATGGTACTTTAACACAATGGAATACTACACAGTACACAGGAGCAACGGTTTTGTAAGTTACTACCTAACTTGGGAGAGACTGTAAAGTATTATGCAAAGTGAACTAACTCAGTCCCATAAGGACAAATACTGTATAAAATTATTATTGTAGAACGTGTATGAGGATCCAAGGCAGCAAGGGGGAACAGAAGAGTGAGGATGGGAGGGCATTAATCATAGGGTCACATAATTTGATGGGTGGAGGGAGGTGTGGGTAAAGGAAGGGGGAAAGATCTGCTGTGAAAACGATGTATACGAATCTCATAAGTAAACCAATATAAAATAAAAATTTAAAAAAATAAAAAGGAACCCAAGACTGGCATTTACCCAGTGATAAAGCTGAGACAGTCAGAAGGGAGGGTATGGAAGGATATATGGGAACAAGAATCACACAGAAATAGTGATATTATGTGGGAATTATGATCAAGTCTTAAATATGAATATTTGAATGGGGGAGGATGGGAAGGTGGCATCTCTCTAGTGGCTCAAATCCACCAGTGACTCTGTGGGAAGAAGGTGGGAAATTTCCTCCAGAAATATTTACAGGCTGAAAATCCTCTGGAAGGTCAGCTGTGCATAGTTCAGACTCAATGGCAATAAGTTTTGAGCTTTACTCTCTAAAAGCCTCCCATGATGTAGGAATATCTATCTATTTTGCTCATTACGAGTATCCAGCCCTTAGTAAGTACTCAGTAAGTGAATAATTAAAGTGTCCAAGTCATTCATGCATCTATTTAATGAATAAATAAAATAATGACAGATTTTTGTCAGTGTTAGGAAGGAAAGGGTACAGACAAACAAGAGTATGACATAAACAGGAGAGTGGTCTCCTCTCTGAGAAAATTACATTGAATTGAGACTTAAAGGACAGGAAGAAGCCGTTGTAGACAGAACCAGGGAAAGAACATTAATTCAAAGCGCTGAAGTTAGATAAGAACTTCATGACTCCTAAGAAATAAGTGTTGACCAGAAAGGCAGAATCACAGGGAGAAAAGTACCAATGGGCTTTGGGGAATTGAGTAAGAGTTAGATCATGCAAGCTTTTGCAAATTTTAGTAAACAGAACATGTTTTGTTTTAAGGCTACTAACTTCATTTGTCTTGCTGACATTCTAAATAAAGAGTGTGAAATTATGTTAAGAGCTGTGGATTTGAGCTCCAGTTCCTATCCTGCTAAGCTCAAACTATGCAATCTTTAACAAGTATCCCTCCCTCTCTGAGCTCCACATCTATAAACTAGAAATAACCATTCCCGATCTGCTTACATCGCATCAGCATTGTCTTGAGGTTCAAGTGAGATTAGTCAGGGATTTTTAGAGGTATCATTGCCAGAAATTGAAGGAAATTTCAGCCACATTGCTAAAAACAAGGATCAAGCAAAGATGAGAGCAAAAAAATCACTTGCATTAAAGGAAGTAAAACATAGTTAAAATTGGTGAGGCTATCTTGCCATCAGTTGACTCTCACTCACAACAATATTGTATTCACCCAAACAAAATTTGGCCTACTTCTGCAACATCATTATACATATCAGCATATCATTGCTGCAGATAATTGTGCTAGTCTACTTTACTGAGGTTAACTCTCACAACTGCTGGTCCTCTATTTCACCAAACACAGAGAATTCCTCCAATGACTGACTCCTGATAATGGACCCAAAGCAAAAATGTTGAACAATGTTTGCAGTCCTCTGCATGTGGTCAGAGTGCTCTTTGGAGGCAAGAATGATGAGTCTTTGCCTCACATACTTTGGGCATGTTGCTAGGAGCGGCTATTCCTTGGCGAAGGACAAGATTCTGGGGAAGGTGGAGAGTCAGCGAAGGAAAGGAAGACCCTCAACAACCAGGTGGATTGACGTGGTGACTGCTGCAATGCCCTCTTGTATGTCAGGAAGTGTGAGGATGGCACAGGATAGAGCAGGGTTCAGATCTTTTGTTCATAGGATCACTATGAGTTGTGCTTGACTCAACAGCACCTAACAACGATAACAACATATTCCAGGTGAAAGGAAGTCATGCATTGTTATCCATAATTTGTTATGATCCACATAATTTAATATTTTGCACTATCAGTAAAGCACAGCAAAATATCTTGCTGATATTCTCCACTATCAGCCACAAGCTAGCCTATATAATCAATTATGTCTCTTGGCTCACATCTTCTGAATCCAGCTTGAACTTCTGGCAGTTTCCTATGGATGTACTACTATTTAAGCCATTTAATTATCTTCAGCAAAATTTTATTTATATGTTATGATATTATTTGTTAATTTCCACATTCTTATAGTTCCTCTTTCTTTGGGATGGGCACAACTACAGATCTTTCTTACAGTTGGACAGGTGGTGGTTGTTGTTGTTGCTAGGAGCCCTCAAGTGGAGTGCAATTCATAGACCCTATGAGAACAGATCTGATCTCTGCCCTATCCTGTGCCATCTTCCTCTTCTCTGACACACTCTAGCCCACTGCGGCAGTTATTGAGTCAATCCATCTAATTGAGGAGTACCCTCTCTTTCCCTTACACTCCACCTTTGCAAGTATTATGTCCTTTTCTGAGGAATATTCTCTCCTAGCAACCTGCCCACAATACTCTGACTGCACTTTTTCTGACGTATATCTGTTTGTACTTTTGGCAGTCCATAGGAAATGCAGTATCACAACTTAAAGACATTAATTCTTCTTCTGTCATCTTTATTCATTGTCCAGCTTTCAGATGCATAGAAAGTGATTGAAAAGACCATGGCTGGAATCAGGCACACCTTAGTCTTCAAACTGACACCATTGCTCCTCAACACTTTGAAGACATCCCTGACAGTGGACTTAGCCAATGCAATACATCTCCTGATCTCCTTCCTGACTGATGGTACCAGCAGTATTGATTGTGGATCCAACCAACATGAAATGGCTCACAATTTCAATCTTTTCTCCATCTACCAGGACGCTCCTTTTAGTAGAATGTTAAGAATTTTTTTTTCTTATTGTTGAGATGCAATCCTTGTGGAAGGTTATAATCTTTGATCAACTGTTGTTGTTCCAAGCCTCCTTGGTTAGCAGACCCCATAAAAACTTCCAACATAGGAACTTCTTTCTCTCTCTGTCTGTTGTCTACATGTTGAACAACAAACATTGTTGGACAGATAGCTCTCTCCTTATCTTTTGGCATAGACAAATAATTGAGCACCTGCAGGGCTCCATCCATCCAGTGGGAAGGATGGAATTTGGAAAACTGGGAAGACAGGCCCCCAGGCATTGGATTGATGCTTTGGATAGGACTCTAAGAGAGTGAAAGGCAAGGCAGGACACAAGCATGCTGAGGTACACAAGCACATCAGGATGGTCACTAAGTAAGACTGAGCAAGGCTAAGTAAGGCTGAAGACTGATTACCAGACTATTCTGAGCATTGAGTTCAGACCTCTTAACCCAGCAAGTGAAAACTGATGCTTATCTCAAAATATGCAAGCCTAGGACAGCCCGCCTAGTGTTTTCCCTAAACTATAAGCTCCATGAGAACAGAAGCAATAACTAGCGTCTTCATTACTAAAGCTCAAGGAATGTGATTGGTACACTGTTGTTGTTGTTGTTGTTAAGCACCATCAAGTCAGAGCTGACCCATAGCTGACCATCCAGTGAGTTTTCAGAGGCTGTAAATCATACTGGAGGAGAGTATCTTTATTTCTTTATTTACTGGAGAAGTTGGTGGATTGGAAATGTCTGACTTTGGGTTGGCAGCTAACCAGACCTCCTTACAAGATTATGTAGGGACATGGAATTTGGTCATGTGATTGAGATTGTAAAGACATTTTAGAACAGCCAATGGGAATGACTGTAATGGATGTGAAGAGATCCTGACTTTGGACTTGTATCTTGAGAGGGTTGAGGATTGGCCACCAAGTTATACAGTGAGTATTGTGGTTGTGGTATATAGCAGATGCACAAAAATTATCTGGTGAATGAATAAATGAATGATTGGATGGGTAAATGGTCAAATGAAATTTTGTATGATATGAGAGTGAGGCTGTTTGTGACTTGAAGTTTACATTAGTCAGAATAAGCTTGATTATGCTGCAGTGAAAAACAACAAAGGCTTGTTGTTGTTGATTGCCTTCGAGTCGAACACGACTCATAGCAACCCTATGAACAAAAGGCTTTAAGCCCTTCTACAACTATCAACATTTATCAAAGTTCATAGGATTTCCAGAGACATGTTATTTAGAAGTGGATGCCACTCCTGCTTACTGACTTAAAAAATATTAAGGTTTATTTTTTTAATAGCTATCTACTGTAAGTTGCCAGGGATACCTTGCTCATCATAGTCACCCAAAGACTCTTGATTCTAAAGACTTTCTCTTGACACAGACTTTCACCACAGCAGAGAAAAGAATCACAATTGGTTCCTAAAGTTCCCACAGGTGTTACTTCTTTTCATGTCATTACCTAATATAAGTCATATGTCGATGCCTAAAGAGAAGAGAGAAGTGAAGTGCCTGAAAGGAAGAGATAACTGGAAACTTTGTAGGCAATTTAATGACTATCACAGATTGAGTGAAAAGAGTATTTGTGTTATATGTTTTCAGGGTCAAAGACTTTGCTATCAAACGGTGTCTAGTTTGAATGGAAAATTATTTTAGGTCAGTCTTATTATTTTGAGTCAGTCCCCATTTGTATTTTACCTTCCTACTTATTAACCCTTGCCTGGCGTCTGACCTGGCTTTCAAGACCTTCCTTGGATAATTTTCACTGTGGAAAATGGACTAAAACTCCACTGTATCCCAAAAAACCACCATTGCCTTTTCCTGACAGGACTCCTAAATATTATATTATCCCTTGCTTTGACTAAAATTGTAGACCCTGAGGGTACTAGTGATTTTCCCACACCCATAACTGACCAGAAAGTGTATTCCTTTCCATTTCTTCATGTTTAATTCTGGTCAACATGAAATTAATCCTTCATCTAACAATTTCTGACTTGTTGCATGAATGTACTACCCCCAGTTCCACCTATGTGTGTATGCTCACTCTTTTCTCAGGTAACACATTGGCCCTATGGGAAAAGCAAGTGTGTGTATGCTCACTCTTTCCTAAGGCAAGACATTGGCACTATGGAAAAAGCATTATTTTGGAATCAGATCTATGTTTAAATCATAATTCTTCTACTTTTTAAAATAATCTGGTTTCTACCTTGCAAAATAGAGAGAAAAACTCTCTATTATTTTAACTTTCAAGGCTGTAGTAAGAGTTAAAAGGAGAGGAATATATATATATATATAATCACATGTAGTAGAAATACAGCTTTTGTAGTGCTGCTTATATTATGATCATGTTTCAAATTTTCCCAGCCATACTGTTTCCATTTTCAAAATTATGATCCAACAGAATGTGGAAAATATTGAATAATATTATTAATATCACATGCAAATAAAATCTTTCTGAAGATTATCCAGATACTACTTGGCTAGAGCAGTACATTCACAGGGAATAGCCAGAAATTAAAACTAGATTCAGAGGAGGCTGTAGCACAAAGTATACCATTGTTGATGTCAGGTGGATCTTGGCTAAAAGCAAGGAATACCAGAATTATGTCTACTTATATTTTATTGAATAGGAAAAAGTGTTTGACTATGTGAATCACAACAATTATGGCTAACATTAAGAAGAATGAGAATCCAAAAACACTTAATTATACTCATGCAAAAGCTACAAAGACAGAGAAAAAAGGAAAAGAAAAAAAAACAGAAAAGGATGTCAGAAGCCAAAACAAAATAGAAATATGCCAAAGGGGCCCTTTAGAGTAGTGAGAGAAGATCTTCACCCTGAAACCCACAGCGTCCCTTTTCAGCAGGAAGTAGCTAAGAGAATACGCCGTCCCCTTTTCCTTATGACTCAGGGTGAAGTCTCTCTCAGGGAGGAGTGATAGGGAATGGCAAAGGATACACTGACAAAGAAGATTAATCAGAACTGGCTTTGACAAGCACTGTGGCATTTGGACAAGAACAAACTGGGAGGAGGGTAGAGAGAATAGTGCAACAATGAATGAGTGGAAGCCCAAAATCTCTGTAAATGTTTATGAAAATTAATAAAATATAATTATAGGAAAAAAATAGAAATATGCTGAAGTAAAAGAGCTGAACAGAAGATTTCAAAGGCAGCTCAAAAAGACAAAGTATTATAATGGAAAATGCTGAGAGCTGAAATTGAAGAATAAAAAAGAACTTGCTCTGCATTTCTCAAGCTGAAAGAACTGAAAAACAAATTTAAGCCTCAAATGGTAATATTGAAAGATGCTGTGGACAATATAGTGAATGACCAGAAAGCATCAAAAAGATGGAGTAAACATAACAGAATCACTATATCAAAAAGAACTGACTGACACTGGAAAATTTCAGGAATTACCATATGAATAGGAGCCAATAGTAATTAAGGAGGAGTGGAAACTGCGTTGAAGGCACTGGAAAAAAATAAGACCCAAGGATACAACAAGCCATCGATTTATTTGTTTCATTTAATAGATGCAAACCTGGATGGGTTCACCAGTCTATGGCAGGAATTTGATTGATAGCTATCTGGCCAATAGATTGGAAGAGGTCTATATTTGTTCCTATTCCCAAGAAAGGTGTTACAACTGAATGTGGAAACCATCAAACTATATTATTAGTATAACATGAAAAATACTGCTGAAGATCATTCAAAAATAGCTGGAATAGTACATAGATAAGGAATTGCCAGAAGTATAAGCAGGATTTAGAAGAGGCCTGGGGTGCCAGGGATATCTTTGTTGATGTCAGATGGATCCTGGCTGAAAGTAAAGAATACCAGAAGAACATCTATTTATGTTTTATTGCCTATGCAAAGGCATTTACCTGTGTGGATCATAACAAGTTAAGACTAACATTGAGAACAATGGAAATCCCAGAGCACTTAACTATGCTCATGCAAAACCTATACCTAGACCAGAAGGCTGTTGTATGAACAGAGCAAGGGAATACTACATGGTTAAAATTGAGAAAGGAGTGTGTCCAGGTTGTATTCTCCCCCCATACCTATTCAATCTCTATGCTGAGCAAATTATTTGAGCATGTGGACTATATGAAGAAGAATGTGGCATCAGGATTGGGGGATACTCATCAGTAACCTGTATTATGTGGATGACATCACTTTGCTTTCTGAAAGTGAAGAGGACTTGAAGCACTTGTTGCAGAAGATCAAAGAATACAGCCTTTAAGGGAGCTCTGGTGGCCTAGTGGAAAGAAGCTGCACTGCAATCCCAGATGTGCCTGGTTCTCATCCAACAGATGTTCTGCTGGAGAAAGAGGGACAATCTCCTCCTGTACCAGTCAGATCTGATTTGACAGTACAATGCACAAAAAATAATAAAATACAACATTTTTTAAAAAGAATACAACCTTTAATATGGATTGCATCTCCATGTGAAGAAAACAAAAATTCTTAATACTGGACCATTAGGCAACATCATGTTAGATGGAAAAAAGATTGAAACTGTCAACAATTTCATCTTACTTGAATCCACCATCAACAACCTTGGTACCAGCAGTTATGAGATCAGGAGATATATTGCACTGGGAAAGACTGAAGTCAAGGACTTCTCCAAACAGTTGAGTAGCAATGATATCAGTTTGAGAACTAAGCTACATCTGATTCAGGCCGTAGTCTTTCTGATCACTTTTCTACGCATCTGAAAGCTAGACAATTAATAAAGATGACAGGAAAAGAATTGATGCCTTTGAGCTGCAGTGTTGGAGAAGAGCACTGAACATCCCATGCACTGCAAAGAGAACAAACAAATAAGTCTTTGAGAGGGTGCAGCTAGAGTGCTTTTTGGAGGCAAGAATGATGAGACTTCACCTCTAGCGTGTTGCTAGAAGGGGCTATTCCTTGGAGAGGGACATGATGCATGGAAAGGTGGAGGGTTTGTGAAGGAGAAGAAGATTCTTAACCAGGCAGATTGAAATGGGGACTGTTACAATGGGCTTTATTGTGCCAAGAAGTATGAGGGTGGTACAGGACAGAACTGGTTTCAAATCTGTTGTTCACAGGGTCACTATTAGCCATACTTAACTTGTCAGCACCTAACAACAACGTGTAAAATCTAGACCTAGACCAAGAAGCTGTTATGTGAACAGAACAAGGAAACACTACATGGTTTAAAATTAGGAAGTGGGTGCTTCAGGTTTGCATCCCTTCTCCATAGCTAGCTAATCTGTATGCTGAATGAATTATTTGAAAGGTTGAACTCTATGAAGGAGAATGTAGCATCAGGATTGAAGGAAGACTCATTAATAATGAGTCGTTATGCAGATGAAATAATCTTGCTTATAGAAAGTGAAGAAGACTTGAAGCACTTACTGGACTACAGCCTTCAATAAGAATTATATCCTAATACCAAGAAAATAAGAATACTCACCACTGGGTCAACAGGCAACATCATGATAAATGAAGAAAAGATTAGAGTTGTCAACTGTTTCATTTTACTTGGATCCACAATCAATACCTATAATTGCAACAGTCAAAAAATCAAGACATGTTGTATTGGGGAAATCTGTTATCAAAGACCTCTTCAAAATGTGAGCAAGGATGTCGTGTTAAAAACTAAGGTGACTCTGATTCAAGCCATTTCTCATTGTTTCCTATGCATCTGAGAGCTGGACAGTGAAAAAGGAAGATCAAAGAAGAAGGTAAGCCTTTGAAATGGGGTGTTGGATAAGAGTATTGATTATATCATGAACTGCCAAGAGAACGAACAAATCTTTCTTGAACAAAATATAAACCAGAGTGTTCCTTAGAGGCAAAAATGGTGAAACTGCTTCTCACTTACTTTGAGTCTATTTTCAGGAGGAACCAGTCCTTGAGGAGAGGTATCATGCTGGGGAAATTAGAGGATTAGAGGAAAAAGGAGAAACTCTCAACAAGATGGATTGACACAGTGATTACCATAATAGGCTTGAAAATGACAAGTACAATCAAAATTACAGAGGATAGCACAAGGTTTTGATCTCTTCTTCATACAGTCACTACGAATTGTAGTAAATTTGATGGCACCTAACAATAACAACAGACTGAAAGGTCCTTGATGGCAAGGATGTAGCTTCTTATGAACACTGTTTCTTCTCCCTCAACATCTAGGACAATGTCTAGAGTCTAGTAACCACTTAATAACTAACTTATAATGAATATAAAGAGTTTTCTTAATTCCAAAGATACAAAACAAGAAGCTTAGACTCATCAAACCCATCTTCTCTGAAATTGACATCCAATTGGCATCATTTCTATATACATTGAGAATTGGACATATGATTAAAATATTTCAAAGTGACTCCCCTCCCTGTTAGAGTGCAGGCTGTGATGATATGAGAAAGATCTGACATTTTTATCACACAATTACTAAAACATCATTTGTGAGTTGTCTTTTAAAAATATTTGCCTAATTTTGCAGGAATCAGGATTTAGTTACAAGAAGAATATGGGTTGAGTTGGAAATGGAAGGAACACATAACTGAGCCATTTCACTCTCTGAAAGACCTTTGCTGAAAGATAACTTCCAGGTAAGACTAACTTGTCAATTCAAGTAAGAGAAATCTCATGTGATAGAGAGATCTCTCTTCAGGTAAAAATCCTTTGGTGTCTCTCTAGCACACAGGACACAGGTCAAAATGCTTGACTGGGCATTTAAGGTTTTCAGGGTCTAATCATCCTTCTAATCCCTATAACTTTGACTTCTGCTAACTGCCACACCACATCTACTTGCCCCTTTGACCTTATGGGCCATCAAGGCTCTTCCATTTTCTCTCTTCTGCTTTCATTTTCTCTCTTCTCTTGTTTGTTCTTTCTCTTATGGGATGGCTAGTTTAATTTGTCAGTCAACATACATTCGCCATCGAGTCAACTACAATTCACAGCAACTCTATGAACAACAGATCACAGACTTGCTTTATCTGCACCACCCTCATGATCTCCACCACTGTCAAACCCATTGTTGCAGTCACTGTGTGAGTCCATCATGTTGAAGATCTTCCTCTCTTACTTTGAACCTCCACGTTTGCCAGCAGGATGACCTTTTGCAAGGACTTGCTCCTTCTGACAAAATAAAGCCTCATCATTTTGCCTTGAAGGGATAACTCTGGCTGCACATATGCCAAAACAAATTTGTCTGTTTTTTTGGCAAGCCATGGTATATTCAATATGCTTATCCAAAAAAAACAATCCAAAGGTACCTATTATCTTTTTGGTATTCCTTATTCATTGTTCAACTTCCACACCTATATGCAGCAATTAAAAATACCACGGCATGAATCAGGCTTACCTTAGTATCAAGATAAACTGGTACTCTTGCTCTTTAGCTCTTTGGAGAGGTCCTGGACAGCAGAGTTCCCAATGCAATATGTCTTGATTGTTCTTCTCACAGATGTTGATTATGGATCCAAGTATAAAGAAATAGTTGACAATGGCAATCTTTTCTCCATCTATCATTATATTGCCTAAAGGCTCGGTGTTGAAGATTTTTATTTTCTTAATGTTGAGATGCAATGCATATTGAAGGTTTCAAGCCTTCTTCACTTTCTGCAAATTGTGTCATTTGCATAAAGTAGGTTGTTGATGAATCTGCCTTCAATCCAAATACCACATTCTTCTTCATATAGTACATGTTCTCGAATTATTTGCTCAGCATATAAATAGAAGTTATGTAGAAAGTATACAATCCTTATGTACAACAAAAGAACAAATATATATGTCTTGGAAAAAGTGCAGCCAAAGTGCTCCTTAGAGGCAAGGATGGCAAAGCTTCATCTCCTAGCATATTGTTAGGAGAGGTTATTCCTTGGAAAGGATATCGTGCTTGGAAAGCTGGAGAGTCATCAAAAGACTTGAAGACTTCCAATAAGATGGATTGACAGAGTTACTGCAGCAATGGGCTCAAGTGTGTCAGAGATGATGAGGATGATGATGACCGAGGATAGGCAGGACACAGATCTGTTGTTCACAGGGTCCTATGAGTCACACTTGACTGAACAGCACAACAACATTATATACCAAAAGGAGCACACACACAAAGATAATGCCTCTCTACTGGTTAAAAACAACCAGTGACTTCTCAGATGAAGAGGGGAAATCTCCTGTGATTTACAGCCTCCTGACAATCCTTTGGAGGATCAGCACTGACTCCATGGCGATGGTCCTAAAAGCTAGCAATATAAAAGTTAGCAAAAGAAATATCTTTATCTAGGTTCAAAGAGACAGACAACAAAATAAACACATGAATATAGTCTGTTAATATTGTTATGTGCTGGCTAGTTGGAACCAAGTCATAGCTGAACCTCTAGAGGGTTTTCAGAGACTGTGATTTCTATGGGAGGAGAATGCCCATCCTTCTCCCACAGAGCAACTAACTGGTGGAGTCAATCTGCCTGCACTTGGGAAGGCAGTGCAGCTCCTTATTACTAAGCCACCAGACCTCCCTTTGTTGTTGCGGTTGTTAGGTGTTGTCAAGTACATATAGTGACCCTATGAACAACAGAGCTGAACCCTATCCTATCCTGTGCCATCCTCATATTTGAGCCCATTGCTGCAGTCATTGTGTCAATCCATCTCATTGGGGTCTTCCTCATTTTTGCTGACCATCTACCTTTTCCAAGGGTGATACTTCTTTGGCATTTTTTGGACATTTTGACAATCAATGGAATATTCAATACCCTTTTCCAATACAACAACTTAAAGACCTCAATTCTTCTGTCATATTTATTCATTGTCCAGGTCTCAGATGCATAACTAATGATTACAAAGACCATAGCTTGAATCAGGTATGCCTTAGTCTTCAAGTTGACATCATTGTTCTTTAGTATTTTGGAGAAGTGTCTGACAGAAGACTTAACCAATGTTATATACCTCCTGATCTCCTGACTACCAGTACAAACGTTGTTGTTTGTTGATCCAAGTTAGATGAAATCATTGACAAATTCAATCCTTTGTTCCTCTATCATGATGTTGCGTATTTGCCCCATGGTGAGGCTTTTGTCTTGTTGTTGAGAGGCAATCACATTGAAGGCTGTAGTCCTTGATCTTCTGCAGAAAGAGTTTAAAGTCTTCTTTACTTTCAGCAAGCAAGGTTGTATCATCTACATAATGCAGATTGTTGATCAGTCTCTCATCCTAATGCTGCATTCCTCTTTTTTTTTTCTGCATTTCTCTTAATAAAGTCCAGCTTAGTGAAAGATATGCTCAGCATACAGATTGAATACAGAGCTCCACTTAGGTGGTGATAATTGCTTGTTGTTATGTGCTATCGAGTCACCTATGACCCATAGTGACCCTATGTACAGTAGCTCTGAACCCTGCCCTGTCCTGAGCCAATCTTACTTTCCCGCCAGTTGCTATATCAATCCCCCATTGCCCCAGTAACTGTATCAATACATCTCATCCAGGGTCTTCCTTTCCTACACTGTTCCTCCACCCTTTTGAGCATGATGTTCTTCTCCAAGGGCCAGTCTCTCCTGGCCACATGGCCAAAGTATGTGAGATAGAGCTTCAAAATCCTAGCCTCCAAGTAAAAATTTCTTTTCATCCTCTCCAAAACAGACATATTTGTTTTCTTGGCAGTCCATGGTGTGTTCAAGATCTTCTCCAGCACAATACAAAGGAACCAATTCTTCTTCTCTCATCCTTAGTCATTTTCCAGCTCTCTGATGCATATAAATAAATTGTGAAGACTATGGCCTGGATAAGGTGCACCTTGGTATCTAGACTGACATCTTGCTTTTCAGTACTCTGGAGAGGTCCCTGACAATAGATTTTCCCAGTGTAATTTGTCTTTTGATTTCCTGACTGCTGGTGCTTAGAGTATTGATTGTGGAGCTGAGCGAGCTGTAATTGTTAACAACCAAAATCTCTTCTCCATCTATCATGTGTTTCCAATTGACCCAGTGGTGACAATCATGGTCTTCCTGGTGTTGAGCTTCAATCCATATTGAAGACTACAGTCCTTGGCATTCTGCAACAAAACTTCAAGTCCTGTTCAGTTTCAGCAAGCAAGGTTGTGTCATCTGTATAACTTATGTTCTCGATGAGTCTTCCTCCAATCCTGACGCCACATTCCTCCTCATAAAGCCCTATTGAGTATACAGAGTCATTGTACCAAAAAGAATTGGCTGACACATAAGAATTTAAAAAAAAAACAACACACATGATTAAGAGGCAACAGTGATGAAGCAGGAAATACAGGCTGCCCTGAAGGAGTTGGCAAAAAATAAAGCCCCATGAATTGATGGAATACCAATTGACATATTTCAACAAATAGATGCTGCCGTGGATGTGCTCACTAGGTTGTGCCCAAAAATCTGGAGGGCAACTACCTAGCCAACTGACTGGAAGAGATCTATATTTATTCCCATTCCAAAAATAGGTAACAAGACAGAGTATGGAAATTATTGAACACTATCACTAACTAATATTATACACTAGCAAAATCCTGCTGAAGATGATACAGAAATGACTGGAACAATACATTGGCAGAGAAGTACCAGAAGTACAAGCTGGGTTTAGAAGAGGTTATGGCACAATAGACATTATCGCCAGTGTCAGATGGATCTTGGCAGAAAGCAAAGAGTATCAGAGGAATGTTGATCTGTGTTTCATTGAGTATGCAAAGGTTTATGCCTGTGTAGATAATGAAAATTATGGCTATCCTTGAGGGAAATGGGAATCCCAGAACATTTGATTGTGCTTATGTGAAACCTATACTTTGATTAGGGAACAGCCCTCTGAACAGAGTAGAGAAACACTGTATGGTTCAAAATCAGAAAAGGAGTGTTTCAGGGATGAGTCCAATTCCCTGCTCCATCCTGTGCCAATCTCATTGTCTCTGACACACCTACCCCCATTACTCTAGTCACTGAATCAATCCATCTCATCAAGGGTCTTCCTCTCTTGCGCTGTCCCTCCACCATCCCAAGCATGACATCCCTCTCCAAAGACTTGTCCCTTCTTGGAACATGTCCAAAATATGTCAGACAAAGCTTCAGAAACCTTGCCTCCAAGGAGCAGCCAGGTCTCATCCTCTCAAGGACGAAATTGTTTGTTCCCCTAGCAGTCCATGATATATTCAATACTCTTTTCCAGCACTGTGGTTCAAAAGCATAAATTCTTTTTCTTTTATCCCTAGTCATTATCCACCTTTCTGATGCATAGCAAGTAATTGCAAAGACTATCGCCTGGGTCAGGTGTATCTTAGTCTCCAGACCGACAGCACTGATCTTTAGTACTTGGTAGAGATTTCTAACAACAGACCTTCCCAATGCAATTCATCCTTTAATTTCCTGGCTTCTGGTACCTAAAGCATTTTGGAGCCAAGCAAATTAAAGCTCTTAACAACCTCAATCTCTTCACCACCTATCATGATGCTGTCAATCATCCCAGTGATGAGAATCTTTGTTTTCTTGATGTTGAGCTTCAATCTATATTGAAGGCTATAGTCCTTGACCTTCTGCCACAAGCGCTTCGGGTCCCCCTCAATTTCAGCAAGCAGGGTGTGTCATCTGCATAACACAGAGTGTGAGTTAAGGTTGCTGTTGTTATGTGCTGTCAAGTTGCCTGCAACTCATAGTGACCCTATGTACAACAGTCCTAAACCCTGCTCTATCCCTTGCCAATTTTATTGCCTCTGATATGCCCATCCCTATTACCCCAGTGACTGAATCAGTCCATTTCATCAAAGGTCTTCCTCTCCTGTGCTGTCCCTCCACCCTTCCAAGCATGATGTCCCTTTTCAAGGACTAATCCTGCCTTACAGCATGTCCAAAGTATGTCAGACAGAGCATCAGATTTCTTGCATCTAAGGAGCAGCCTGGGTTCACCCTCACCAGGACAAACTTGTTTTTCTCCTAGAAGTCCATTGTATATTCAGTACTCTTCTCCAGCACCAAAGCTCTCCTTTGGTCAACTTTTATCAACCCTAGTAATTTTTCAGCTCTCTGATGCATAGCAAGTAATGGCAAAGACCATGGCCACCTGAATCTCTAGACTGACATTGTTGCTCCTCAGAACCTTGGAGAGGTCTCTGAAAGCAGACTTTCTCAATGCAACTCGTCTTTTAATTTCCTGGCTGCTGGTACCAAGAGTGTTGATTGTGGAGCCAAACAAACTGAAGTTGTCAACAATCTCAATCTCTTAACCATCTATCATGATAATGCCAATTGGCCCAATGGTAACGACCTTTGTTTTATTAATGTTGAGCTTCAATCCATATTGGAGGCTGCAGTCCTTGACACTCTTCAGCAAGTGTTTCAGGTCCTCCTCAGTTTCAGCAAGCAAGGTTGTGTCATCTGTATAACGCAGATTATTGTTGAGTCTACCTCCAAACCTGATGCCACCCTTCTCCTCACAGAGCCCAGCTTCCCAGATAATCTGTTCCGCATATAGATTGAAAATATATAGAGATATGACACATCTTTGATGCACACCTTTCAATTTTGAACCACGCAGTGGAGGCAGCAAAACAAAATTTGTGCTTGATTCAACCTACCGTTTAAAAAAAACAAACAAAATGAGACTTGTAGGAACACAACGTACCTTTACTTTTCATTGCATTGAGACTTGTTAGCTGATATTTACATCACATTATAATGTCCTTCCAATTAGGAAGATATCTCCATGGAAGAAAGATGACCAATCTCCTCTGTGCAATATACAGTTTCAGAAATCCAATGGAGGGTCAAATTTTAGTCTATTCAGACTTAATGGCAATGAGACACAGAGGATATCTATGGACATAGATAGCCAGTCTCTTGGTTAGAAGAAAGAAAACAATAGTGCTATCCAGGTCCTATAACAAGCACAATAATTTTCCAATTCTACTGCATAGTTGCCAAAGATATTATCTAGTGAGTATCTTCTATTGCCAGGCATCATAGTAGGCCCTTGACATAGAATGTCTCT
Source organism: Elephantulus edwardii (assembly GCF_000299155.1). NCBI lineage: Eukaryota > Metazoa > Chordata > Mammalia > Macroscelidea > Macroscelididae > Elephantulus > Elephantulus edwardii. Next base: position 4,863,682 of record NW_006399755.1, read on the forward strand.
TTTAATAGGTTAAAAAAATTATCCTTGATAATCCTCACATCATCCAGATTCGTGAGAAATACATGGAAATTACTAGCTGCTATCAATATATTACCGTGTCTAAAACTACCGTTTTCTCCTGCGTTAGAACAATCTGAACATTGTTAGGCAAAGACATCTAAGCAATTTTAAAATTATTTGAGTCATGACAGAGAGACTTGCAACTGAAATATTTACCTTTCAATTTCAGATGAGGACGTTCCCAGAGATGGAAGATGTGACAAGTTCCCCCATCATGCGAGCATCGGAGAAAAGTTCCTCTGACAAGTCACGTGCAGAGATGGGAACTGTTGATTAAGGAGAGGATTAATTCTACCTTTGAAGTATTTCTGCCAGAGAAATACGCTTAGATTTATAAAATGGTGGAGGTTCAAGGTCCCTGTAAGCTCTCTAGCCCCAGCTCTTCCTTACCATAAGGTTGGGAAAATACAGGCCCAGATAGCAGAAGTCGGTCTTTATTTTGCTACCTGCCTCCATTCACTCCCCCCTCCACTCCATTCTCCTCCCTAAATTTTACTGAATGAGCAAATGAATAAAATGAAGGTGATGTTTGGGTCTTGATTCCTCCATTCATTTATTCAACATACATTTATTGAATATCATCTTCAGGGCACTATTCTAGGCACTAGAGTCTCTAGGTAGTGTAAATGGTTAATGTACTTGACTGTTAACCAAAATGCTAGTGTTTCAAGTCCTCCTAGAGGTGTCTTGAAAGAATGGTATGTGATTTAACTTCAACAGACGTGTCGCTGAAACTCCTTTTTTGTTTGTTTTTGTTTTGGGGTTTTTTGTTTTTGTTGGTGTGGCCAAGTTTATTGAAAATATTACAGAACAGCAGACAGACTCAAACGGCTCCACGTGGTGTTTTGAAATTCATCCCAACTGTGGGTTGAGTGACCTGCAGAGACTGCCAAAGTCCAAGGGTTTCAGCTTTTTCTTAGTATCAGGATCTTCTTCAATGATCTCCTGATCCAGGGCTGAAACACCTCCGGTACATAATTATCTCTCCTTTCTCTCTCTTCCCGCAGCTTATTGGAGATGCCTCTCACAGGCCCTCTCTGAATCCGCTTCATCAGATGTGCGACAAAGCCTGTTACCTTGTTCCAGAGTTTCTTACTGGGAATAATGGTGATCTCCTCAAACACGCGCTTGTTCCTGTGAAAGTCATTACCCAGGTGCGTGTACTATTTCTCAATGATGATCCGGGCCGCCGCCTTCATGGTTTTGGTGCGAACATGGCCCATGTTGGTGTGTCCTTGGTGAAAGAGGAAATACGTCACTGAAACTCTGAAGGTAAACAATTCAACTCTAGCAACTTGCGTGGGAGGGTCACTCTAAGTCTGAATGAATTCAGCAGCAACTGGGTTTTGCTGTTTTCTTGACCCTGCAGACACAGTAATAAACAAAGCAGATTAAATCTTTGCCCTCTTTCAACTTAAGTGCTAGAAAGAAGAGACCCTAAAAATTCACGCACATATAAATTATATACTATTTTAGATTATATACAAAGCTCAAGAAAAACATAAAGTAGAAAGAGAGATAATGCAGACCAGTGTGAGAGAAGAGGATGAAACTTTAAGTAGGAGAGTGAAGTAAAGCCTTAAAAGGTGATGGAGGTAAGGGATAGAATCACATGGATATGTACCAAACAAAAGCCAGACAGAAAATCCAGCAAATAGAAATGATTGTGTGCTCAAAGAACATCAAGGAGGTTATATGTTCAAAGAATATCAAGAAAGTGTGGCTGACTGGAGCTGAGTGAGTAAGATGTTGAAAGTGAACCCAGAGAGATACCAGGGTGGCTACTATATCCTGAAGGTACTTGAGCCATCGATAGCTTCTTTTCTTTCATATTCATCTTCACTTTCCCTGTAATGCACCCTTATTCTCTGATTTCTAGATACTTTTGGCCAGGGGCAGGCACTGGCAGGAGACTGGAGATTGGGAGAAGGAAGATCCAGGTATCTCTTCCACTATCTATTCTATGCATTAATTCAGTCAGGGGCTGTGGCTATCCGTGACTCCAGTTCTCTTCAGACAGAGTTCTGACTCCTGTAGAACAGCTTCATTTGTTGAGATCCAGTAACCTGGCTTCCTTCCTTGCTTCCTCCATCCTTTGGAGAAGTTGTGAGCTCTGTATTTGCTAATCTCAGGTTGGCCTCACTTTCCTTTTGTTACTCTTCAATCCTTTTAACACATTTGCAATGAATTTTCTATGTTAAATTATCACTACTAAATTATCTGGTATGAGTTGTGTCTTGCTGGCTTCAAAACTTTATAGAAGCTCTGACAGCCTAGTCCATAGGGAGTTGTGCTGTTAATCTAAAGTTGATCCCTCTCTGATGGTTCAAATTTGCCAGTGACTCTGAGGGAGAAAGACAGGCAATCTCCTACCATGCAATTTATAGCTGAGGAACCTGCTGGAGGGTGATTCCCACATCAATTCTTACTCAATGGCAATGAATGATAAGAATGAGAATTTTACTTTAATGGGCACACAGTAGAGGGTTGCAAAATTACCTTGATTACTTGGACAAGGCATTTATGCTCCCAGAAATGTTTCTTGAATTGGAGACACCTGCCCAAAGTCATTTAAATTTAGTGATGGGACAGAGCCTGGTGCCTGCTCCTCTGTTCTCTATTCTCTTGAATGAATGTCTTTGAAGACCACAGAAATGTCAAAGACAAGGAAATATGTTTTCATATTCAAGCAGTTGGCCTATGACTCCAACTCTTCAGAATCATTTGGAGGGCATTAGGGAGAATGACACTGGGCAGATGTCTGGTCATTGAGAGGACTTCAATAACAATTCAGAGGAATATTTTTCCATTTGATTTCCCAGGAGAACACTAGAGCCAAAAGAGAAGGGGTGGGGGTGGGAATCTAACCCTTAGAGAGCCCCTGTGATATCCCAGGCTCTCTGCCAGGCAATTCACATCCAATGGCTCATTTAATCCTACAAGGACACTGTCTGTTTGATATTATTATACTTATTTTGCACTCAGAGCTTCTGATTTTGAGAGGTTAGGTAACTTGTCTAAGCTGACACATATTCGTACTCGACTGACAAATGGATAAAGGCTCAGTCCAATATTTCAAAGTGGCCATGAAAGAAGTAGTGTGAGAGGGCATGCACATCTTTGCAGTCCAAAAACCTGGTTTTCCAAATCATTTTACCTTCCTTAGTCTCAATTTCTTCATATGCAAAACAAGAATAATATCAATGATATTAATTTTAAAGCTGAGTTTTGAGAGTTAAAGCTCTTGCAGCTTAGTGGTATGGAGTTGCACTGCTAATCCAAAGACACATGGTTTGAATCCACCAGCTACTCTGTGGAAGAAAAGAGGGCAATCTCCCTGTGTGATTTATTTACCCTGAAAATCCACCAGAAGGGTCAGCTATGGGGTGGTTCCGACTCCACAATACATCATACCTACAACAATAATGCATGGGAAGAATTGTATGAAGTGTAAACCTCTAAAACAAAGATGTATAACCTGAGATCTGTCCTTGAGATTTGAAGTCCATGGATGCCTTAAAGATGATACTAATTTTATATGGACAGGCATGAACTGACTGCTCCCTCAGATAACCCCAGTTCCCAACTTGCTCTTACAAACAACTCTCTTGCTGTGTCCATGGTGGTTTTGTGATTTAAAGGAATATCTATTCATATGACATGACTCACAAATGTAAACTATCTATTTTGTAGGTACTAACTCTGTACTCTGAACTTTCTGGAAGCAGGAGTGGCATCCACTTCCTAAACAGCATGCCTCTGGAAACTCTATGAACTTTGATAAATGACAGTGGTTGTGGAAGGGCTTCAGGCCTTTTGTTCACAGGGTCTCCATGAGTCATGTTCAACTCAATGGCAACTACAACAACACGGAAACTCTGAACTTTAAGAGAAATTAAAATTCTTCCAAGGATAATGTTGACTATATAATTCTTGCCTCATACACTCTCTCAAAACCAATCCCTACATAAGATGGAATGCCATCGTATTTGTGGTGGGAAGGCGCATGGATCCTCGCAACACATTCTCAAAGGAAAAGGTAACCCAAGCCTGGTTGAAGAGCACCATACTAGACAGATACTGCAAGTATTGCAATGTTAATAATGATAAACACTCCACAATGATTGTTATTACATATATATTTAGCATCTACTATGTATCAGGTACCAGCCAGGGATAGGAATTCAAGAGTGAATCAAAGAAGCCTGTGCTCATCCAGATTGGTAAAGAGATGGTTAAAATATTGCTATATGCAGATGATACGATAGTGTACATAGAAAACCCCAAAGACTCAACAACAACAAAAAATCCTGTTAGAGCTAGTAGGCCAATTTAGTAGAGTGGCAGGATATAAGATCAATATCCAAAAATCAGAGGGATTCCTTTATAGTAACAAAGAGAACTAGAGAAGGAAATCAAGAAAGCAATACCATTTACAATAGCCAACCACAAATTGAGATACTTGGGAGTGAACCTAACTAGAGAAACAAAAGACTTATACAAAGAAAATGATAGAACATGTCTGCAAGACACAATAAAAGACTTAATAAAGAAATGGGAAAATAGTCTCTATTCATGAATAGGAAGACTCAATATTGTGAAAATGACAATCCTGTCAAAAGCAATCTACATATTTAATGCAATCCCAATCCAGATACCAAATTCATTTTTCAAGGAGATCAAAATGGAAATTGTCAAGTTTATTTGGAGAGACAAGAGATCCAGAGTAAGCAAAACACTTCCAACTACACAGTGGTAGTAACCAAAACAGCATGGTACTGGTACAATGACAGGCACATAGACCAGTGGAACAGAATTGAGAACCCAGAAATAGGCCCAACTATCTATAGTCAACTGATATTTGACAAGGAAATAAAACCTATCAAAAGGGGAAATGACAACCTCTTCAACAAATAGTGCTGGAAAAATTGGACTGCTACCTGCAGAAAGCTGAAACAAGGTCCACCTCTCACACCATACACAAAAATTACCTCAAGGTGGATAAGAGACTTGAGAGTAAAATCCAAAACCATAAAGTTCATAAGAGACAAACTGAGATCAAGCTTAGAAGCTCTAGCCTACAGCCAGAAATGGACAATCTGAAGAGGATAAAATTAGTGAATGGAACCTTCTAAAGATTAAATCCCTGTGTTCATCAAAAACTTTTTCCCAACAGGGTGAAAAGAAAACCTACTGACTGGGAACAAACATTTGGCAATACTATCTCAGAAAACGGCCTCATAACAAAAGTTGACAGAGTATTCCTGGGCCTCCACAAGAAAAAATCTGATAGCCCAAATTACAAAATGGACAAAAGACATGGAAGGAATTTTCACAGAGGAAGATATTCAAATGGCCAACAGACATATGAAAAAATGCTCCAAATCACTGGCAATAAGAGAGATGCAAATCAAAACAACAGTGAGATACCATCTCACCCCAGTAACAACGGCAAAGTTTAACAGGACAGCAAGTAATAAATGTTAGAGAGGATGTGGTATAACCACTCTGGAAGGCATTTGGTGCTTCCCCAAAAAGCTGAACACAGGCTCTCTGCTCCTCGTTGATCCAGATTGCCCTCTCTTCTTGTACAGCCTCTGCCGCTTTCCTGAGACACAATGATGAAGGTCGGAGTAAACGGATTTGGCCGCATTGAGCGCCTGGTCACCAGGGCTGCTTTTCACTCTGGCAAAGTGGATGTTGTCGCCATCAATGATCCCTTCATTGACCTCAACTACATGGTCTATATGTTCCAATATGATTCCACCCATGGCAAGTTCAATGGCACTGTCAAGGCTGAGAATGGGAAGCTGGTCATCAATGGGAAAGTCATCACTATCTTCCAGGAGCGAGATCCAGCCAACATCAAGTGGGGTGATGCTGGTGCTGAGTATGTTGTAGAGTCCACTGGTGTCTTCACAACCTTGGAGAAGGCTGGGGCTCACTTGAAGGGTGGTGCCAAGTGGGAAGTCATCTCTACTCCTTCTGTCGATGCCCCCATGTTTGTGATGGGCATGAACCATGAAAAGTATGACAACTCTCTCAAGATTGTCAGCAATGCCTCCTGCACCACCAACTGCTTGGCTCCTCTGACCAAGGTCATTCATGACAACTTCAGCATTGTAGAGGGACTCATGACCACAGTCCGTGCCATCACTGCCACCCGGAAGACTGTGGATGGCCCATCTGGAAAGCGGTGGCGTGATGGCCGTGGAGCTGCCCAGAACATCACCCCTGCATCTACTGGTGCTGCAAAGGCTGTGGGCAAGGTCATCCCTGAACTGAATGGGAAACTTACCAGCATGGCTTTCCGTTTCCCCACCCCCAATGTGTCAGTTGTGGACCTGACCTGCCGTCTGGAGAAAACTGCCAAATATGATGACATCAAGAAAGTAGTAAAGCAGGCATCAGAAGGGCCCCTCAAGGGCATCCTGGGATACACTGAAGACCAGGTTGTCTCCTGTGACTTTAATAGTGACACCCCCTCTTCCACCTTTGATGCTGGGGCTGACATTGCTCTGAACGACCACTTTGTCAAACTCATTTCCTGGTATGACAATGAATTTGGCTATAGAAACCAGGTGGTCGACCTGATGGTTCACATGGCCTCCAAAGAATAAGAGCCCCTTGTATACCAGCCCCAGCAATAGCACTAGGAGAGAGAGAGAGAGAGAGAGAGAGAGAGAGACCCTCAGCTGCTGGGGAGTCCTTGCCCCAACTTGATCCTCCCACACACTGTGACTCTCACCTCCTTGACACAAGTTTCCATAAAATCCCCCTGAGAAAGGGGAGGGGCTTGGAGAGCCCATCTTGTCATGTACCATCAATAAAGTGCATTGTACTCAGAAGAAGAAGGGGGAAAAAAGCTGAACATAGAAATTCCATATGACCCAGCTATTTCATTGCTTGGAATATAGCCCAAGAAAATGAGGACTGAGTCTTAAACAGAAACTCATACACCAATGTTCATAGCAGCATTATTCACCATCATAGGAACATGGAAATAGCCCAGATGTCCAAACACAATGAATAGATTGAGAAGTTGTGGTGGTACATTCATACAGCTGAATACTATGTAGCACGCAGGAGCAATCATTTTGTAAACTACTACCTATCTTTGGAGGGACTGGAGAGCAATATGCTGAGTGAACTAACTCAGTCCCACAAGGACAAATACTGTATAAAACCATTATTGTAGAATGAGTATGAGGATCCAAGGTGGGGTGAGGGGAGGATGGAAATAGAGGATGTTAATCATAGGGTTGCATAAGTCAATGTGTGTGGGGGGGTGAAAGAAATGGGAAGGATCTTTTGTGAAAAACAATGTGTTCAAACTTATAAAATAAAATAAATCAGAGAAATTTTAAAAAATTTTGCCTTTGAAACACACACACAAAAAAGAAAATAAAAATAAGAAGCCTGTGCTCTCACAGGGCTCAAAATTCTATGGGGAGAAGAAACTATATGTAGCTGGCATGTTTCTTGGATAAGATCAGACATAAGCTGAACCTCAAGAGATGATTGGAATCTTAATAGGTAAAAATGAGAGACAGGCTTTGTAGGCAGGAGGGTGTCTTGAGTAACGGCATGGAGTAGAGAATGTGCAGAGTCTAGAAAACAACCTCACAGGAGTACGTATGTCAAGCTGTAAAAAAAGCAAGATTGTTGTTCATGCTGCTGCTGTTGCTGCTGCGGTTGTTTCTACCATTGTTGTGTACCATCAAGTTGGAACCTATCAACAACTGATCCCCCAATGGGTTTTCAGAGGCAATAATTTCCACAGGAGGAGATTGCCCATCCTTCTTCCGTGGAGCAGTTGGTGGATTCAAACCATGTGCCTTTGGGATTACAGTGCAGCTTCTTACCACTAGGCCACCACAGATCCCTAGTAAAAGCAGAAAAAAGAAGGCTATAGTCTAAAGCAGGGCTGAGCTTTGCAGACTTTCTGTGTCAATACCCAATGGGTGCTCAAGGATGTATTTTTTTTGGGGTGGAAGAAAACCCTTAATCTGGGCAAAAGCAAGACAGGCTTGGACTCCGGGCATAGTTTATCTACTGTCTGTGTGACATTGGGTAAGACCTTTCCTTCACTGAATATCAGTCCCTTAATTTATAAAATAGGAATAGTCATACTTTTGCAAATCTTACCCAACAGGGAGCCTGGCATTTATGAGAGCTCACTTCATGATAATTGAACTGTCCTTTTACAGGGTTCTTCTTGTTGTTGCCTGACACCAAGTGGAATATGATTCAGTGACCCTGTGACTCAGGGCTCTCAGGGGACATCAGATCATGTGATTACGAAGATGGACTAAGGACAGCTCTGAAGTTCTGCAATATTGCCTGGTCACCTTGGAAAGCTCTTGCTCTTTCTACAGGCAACAGACATTCAACCCTCTCCCAACATGCCAGGCTCCCTCTGCAGCAAAAGGGACAGGAGGGAGATTCATCAATCACCTGGGCTGAGACTAGACACTGGAAATCTCCCAAGGCATGCTAATATCATCGACCCTTGCTGAGATGTGCTGGGTTTTCAAACAAGCGTATTTGACTCTCATTCACCTTTGGATAAAAGAAAAGTTATAGCATTGATATGAAGAAATACTGGGAACAAAAACTTCCAAATACTAGCCACGCTCCTTCGGTCTTGACTGTCACAACTTCTGTTAAGCTTGGGTGGCACATTCACATTAGAGAATCAGTTCATCATGCAATTAGCATCTGCTGATTGTCTAACAAATGCTCACAGATGCCCATTCTGAGCAAATTCTGAGCTCCATTCAGAGCACTAAAAGGACACAGATCAGGTCCCAGGTTAAAGACTCTCCCAATCTTAGGGCAGGAAAACAGGAGAGATAGGGACCCAGACAACTGAAGCATCACAATATGATGGGTCAAAAGATGAAAGATTCAAAGGTGCTGTGAGGACCAGAGGACAGAGTAGTCACCAGCCTGAGGTGATCAGATATAGGCCCTTTATAAGGAACGTCCCACTCACATCTCTGACCTTCCTTTTTTCCAGACCTGATTGTATCTCCTGCACCAGCCAATGACTTTCAGCCTTTCACTCTGCCAGGTTATTTCATGCATTTTTGCCATGGTGGGGATATATAAACACAGGGTCCAGAAACCCATGAGCAAAATTATTTTTTTGGAGAGCTCAGGCAGTGCTTCATAGAGAGATGCTTGAGCTGGATGTTGGAATGAGCAGAAGCTGTTGAAAGGCATATGTGGCATCCTAGGTCCTGAAAAGAAAGCATATATAGAGAATGGTACGGCATTCGGTGAAACTGGAGCACTCAGTGAAAAGTGAGGAAATGGTGGCATTTGAGGCTGAAGGCAGGAGTCAGATCACTAACAGACTTGGATTCCAAGCTAAGCCTTCTGGACATTATCGTATGGATTGGAAGGGTTATGATATTTCAGCAGGGCAGTGACTTGGTCAACCATGGTAATGACCCAGATGTCCGAGGAGTAAGTTAAAATGCAGCTAGACTTCTAGATACTGATGGTGAGGACTTCTAAAATCTGACCCAAAGGCAATAAAATGCACTCCATGCCCTGCAGAGCCTCAGCCAGCCAGAACTTCCCCACTTGCCCACAGGGGAACCAGGGCGTCCCAAGGTCACCCTTTCCTGACATTTCTACAATCCCCTGTCTCCAAAGCCCATCTCCTTTCCACAGATTCTGCGCCAAGGACAGATTTGATGGTGAGAAAATGGCCCACTGGAGAAATAAAATGCTTGTGTTTCTTCAGCAGGGAAGGCTGTTGGGGTTTTTTATTATCATTATTATTATTTTTCTCTCAGCCAAACAAGTGACAGGACATAATAATATCATTTATTCTAACTTGCTCTTGCAAATCAGAACTTTTTAATATTTTCCTTTCAAATGAAAATGCCATTTATCATTATCAAATGAAGTGCTAATGAAAACAACATGTATAAGAAACACATTCACACAGCAGAGCATGATGGAGCACCTTGTCAGCAGTCCATAGTCTCGCCGTTAATTTGATTTCTGCCAAAAATCACTTAAGTGAGACTTGGGGAATTTTTTTTTTCTCTCTATGCTCCAGGCCCTTCTACTAAGGCTTGCTTATTCCTCTCTCCTGAGAAAGTGCTGAAATTCCAAACCAGTTTTAATCTGACTTTTAATGGAGTTCCTATTGATTGCATGAGGGGGTGTGTGCATCGTCTGCAGAGCGTGGGGGTGATGCTTACCTGTCAGTGTGACTGGTGGGCTTCAGCTCTGTGAGTTAATGTTTTAGCTCTCTCTTTCTCTCATTGTGTGTGTGTGTGTGTGTGTGTGTCTGTGTGTGTGTGTGTGTCTGTGTGTGTCTCTCTCTGTGTGTATATGTGTCTGTGTGTGTGAGTGTGTGTGCCTGTGTGTATGTTTCAGTCTGAGTGTACTTCTGAAGGTGATCATTATGTGTTTGTGCCTGTAATTCATGAGGAGAGTAATCATGTCTATTTGTTCCCCACTGTGGGCCCAGCATCTGGCCTTGTGCTTGACAGGCAGTTCTTGTTAGGTGCTATCATGTCGATTATGACTTATAGTGACTATATGAACAATAGATCTCTGGACCGTGCCCTATCCTGCAACATTTATACCATCGTTGATATGCTAGTGCTAATTGTTAGTCACTGTGTCAATCCACCTTGAGGGCCCTAAATCTCTTTCTCTGACTCTCCACTTTTCGGAGCAGGAATTTGATAGATGATAGATAGATGATAGATAGATAGATAGATAGATAGATAGATAGATAGATAGATAATAGAGATTTTAAGCTTCCATGGAGTTGATTTCTTCTTACAATAGCCCTATGGGACAAAGTAGAACTGGCCCATGGGGTTATCAAAATAACGTAATGCAGTGTATCAAAAGGCTGGCAGTTTGGATCTCCCAGCAGGCAGTCTTATTCCTCACATATTGACAGCATCAGAAACACAACAGAGTGTCACTATGAGTCAGGTTTGACCCCACAGCAGTGGACTTGGGGTGGAGTTTTGAGGTTATTGCTTCAACTTTATGAAAATAGGCAGTCATATCATTGTCCCAAGGAGCAAGTGGTAATTTTCAAACTGCTAATCTTTCAGTTAGTGTATGAGCACTTAGCCACCAGGGTTTACCTTCAGTAAATATTTAAGTGGATATTAAGGTGTCTGGGTTCCTAAGTGGCACAAAGAGTTTGCATTCAATTATTAAAGATTGGCAGTTAGAACCTACCCTGAAGGTCTCCTCAGAAAAAGGCCTGGTGATCTACTTCAACAGAGTTTGCCTGCCAAACTACAGTCCAGTCAGTTTTGATTCATGAGGACCCTTCATCGAGCTCCTGAGACCGTAAATCATGACAGGAGGGGATCGCCATTCTTTTTTTCCCACAAGCACCCGGTGGATTCAAACTACCAAAAACACATCCTGTGGGGTTAGCAGTGCAACACACTCAGAATAGGTCATTGCAGCCAAGAACATCAGAATCAATCCCATGGCAACATGCTTTTGTTTCAGCTTTCAATGGATCTGCTTGTTTTCATAGCATGTGTTTTTTTTGTATGGGTTCATATATGTGTGGTTCTATTTACAGGGACAGAACCTTTAAGGGCAGGAAGTATTTCTGAATCTCTTCTGTTGAGTAAAGTGCCTAACACATGGGAGACAGAAAATATTTGTTGAGTAAATATCTCTATGGGTCTCCATCTATGGTTTTTATTGTGGTCAAGTTTATATATCATGAAGTGAACAGTTTTAAAATGTATGATTCAATGTCAGTTAGTGCTTGAACAATTTTGCACAACTGTCACTTCCCTCTGGATTAAAAATATTTTCATCACCCCAAAATAAAATCACACACACATTAAACAATCACTTCCCATTCCTCCTTGTACCAAACCTCTGGTAACCACTAATCTATTTTGTTTCTTTATGGATTAATCAAGTGGCTCTAGTGGTAAGGAGCTGTGCTGTCATCCCAAAGGCGTGCAGTTCAAATCCACCAGCTTTTCTGTGGGAGAAAGATGAATAGTACCCTTCCGTGCAATTAAACTGTCTCTGAAAACTCACTGGAGGGTCAGCTATCGATGAGTTCTGACTCAATGGTATATAACAACTACATGAATTAACTTTCTCTGGTTATTTTCTAGAAATGGAGTTATTCGTGTGGCATTCTGTATCTGGTTTCAATCTCTCAGTGCATTACTTTCTAGTTTCTCCATACATATTTTTACATCTCTCTCTCTCTCTCTGTGTGTGTTCACGTGGGATATTTGGTACTACTGCTGTGTTTGCAGAGCCCAGCCCAAGGTCTGACAATGAGCAACTGTGCAATGAGGAAAGCTTTCTTTTCCTCCGTCCCTTGTCTAACTGAGCCTTTGCTCAGGGCTGTTCTGATGCCCATGTGCCTTTCCTCACCTTTCCTTCTGCCATTGTCTGATTAGCTGCATAATTTCTTAGTGATACATTCAAGTGTCAGCCATACCAGGCAACCCTTCTTGACTTCAGGCTGGGTGACAGGATTACAGCTTTGGCCCCACTGCCCCTGTGCTCTCCTTTCTCACTCGTGTGCTTTACTCTAAGGTCATTATTAACTTACTCGAGTCTCTCCCTGCTATATCCTGAGTTCCTACCATTCTGGGTCTACGTGTTCATCTTTCCAGCCCCAAGGGTTAGCATGGTGCTTAGCTTATAGTGAGCATCCCATAAGTGTTGGTTAATGAAGAAATAAATTTTGTGTTAACAGTACTCTGGGTAGATAGAACAGACTGTGCAAAATTCCTGGTCAAGACAGAGCATGTTTATTTTTCCTTTAAACTGTACTAGTTTTGGTATGACTTAAAACCTATTGTGTGCGAATGAGGAGGACAATGAGAAATAGAAAATATGTAAGAATGATCCAATTATGAATCACCCTGAAGGCAATGGAACCCCTGAAAAGTTTAAGTACTAGGGCTATATGGTCACATGTATGTGATAGAGTTCTGTAGCTACTAGGTGGTGAATGGGTCTGAGAGTACAAGAGTGGGGGAGGGTAGAACATTTAGGCGACAACTGCAGAAATCCAGACGAGCATTGATATTGGTTTGGTCCAGATTGGCAATGGAAGCAGGGATGGTGACAACGCTTGACATAGAGCTGGAAAGTAGAACAGTGCTTGACAAAGTGTGGTCTGAGAGCTGAGACTCGTCTATGAGCTATTGTTGTTTGGTGCTATCGAGTTGAGTATGATTCATAGCAACTCTATAAATAATAGAGTCGAATCCTGTCCTATCCTGTGCCAATCTCATCATTTCTGATACACTCGAGCCCAGTGCTGTGGTCACTGTGTCAACCTACCTGGTTAAGGGTCTTCCTCTTTTGCTAACCCTCTACAATTCCAAGCATAATGTTCCTCTCCATGGAACAGCCTCTCCAGCCTCTGCCAGGAAATTTGGAAAAGTGCTACCTGGTCAATTGGCTGGGAAAGATACGTATTTGTTCCCCCTGCCAAGAAAGATGAACTGTTAGCAGTCCACAATAAGACAAGTATAAAAAGTGAGAATTGAGAGTAAGGACTTAGAAATGTTAATGGCAATTTGACATCGCTGGGTCACGAAAGTATGAGGCCACACTTACTGGGGGAAAGGTTAATAAAAGGCTTTTCACCCAAAGTTTAGAGAACATGCTAATAAACAGAGTAGGCTGTGAAGTGAGAGAGGAAACAGGGGTGGCCCAGAAAGAATGTCAAAGTTAGGGGCTGGGCCTGAAGCACGCCTGAGTCCTTAGGCACAGAAGACCTTAAAGAGGAGATGTTTGCTAACTTAGACACTCAGAGTAGGCCAAGTAATGATGATCTATCTAAAACAGTGTCAAGACTTTCACAAAACATTAGGAAAGGTGAGAATTACATATGCAAATTACATGAGAATTACACATAAAAAAGAAGTGGGTGTAGATAGCCATGAGCCATAGAAGAGTCTAGCTTCCTTCTGTTTCCCCCCAAGCTTTCCCCGTGGCCCTGACTTAAAAGGTACAGATTGCATGGAGCTTCTATGAGAACTCGGAGCCATGTTGAACTCCTCCTTACTCATCTCTCATATTTTATCAGTTATCAAGCACTGTGACCTCAACAGGCTGTAACAGTATTGGGTTTGAAAGTCTGGACTTCAGAGTTGGCCTGTTTGAGTTTCAATAGTAACCCCACAACTCGTTTGTAACATTATATAACCTTGAATGTGTTCCTACGGCCCTCTGCGCCTGTTTCTTCAGTTTCTTATGAGAACTAAATCAATTATATATCAAGTGCTTAGAATCGTGCTTGACATATGGCAAGAATTTTCTACATTAACTCTTGCTGTTACTGCTGTTAAATAGGTTGCTTCTACTTCCTGTCTCCTGAACAACTAACTCTGCCTCTCTCTCCATTCCTTGTACCACTGCCCCAGGTACAGCAACAGTGGCCCTATTTCATGGTCCCTGTTTTCTTTTCCGTTCTCCTTGGTCGTTCCTCATTTTCATTTGAGTTCTTCCTTACTTCACTCTGGCCCCCAACAGAGCTCTGGAGGCCTAGAGGTAAAGAGTTGCATCACCAATGCAAAGGAAAGTGTTTCAAATCCACCAGCTGCTCTGTGGGAGAAAGATAGGGAATCACCTTCGGACAATGTACTGCCTCTGAAACCTACTGGAGGGTCAGATATGAGTTGGTTCCGACTCAATGGCACAAAATAACGACAATCATTCTGGTCCCATAACCCTTTCTAAAACCACAAATCTTGCCCTGTCACATCTGTGCTTAAAACCCATTGTTGGTTGCCCCTTATCCCAGGATGAAAGTCAAACTAGAGACAGATATAACTCACAACCCCCTATATGATTCAGTCTGTTCCTGCTCCACACTACATTCACATTTGCCACAGTTGCCTTTTTCTTCCATGTATCAGTCATACAGTTCTTTTTTTCAATTCCAGAATTCACTTTTATATATTCTAATCCTTCCACCTGCTGTCACTATCCTCAACACCTTCAAGGCAGCTCTTCTGCCTCCTGCAAGCCTCCACTCAGTAGTAGCTTCCTCTGAGATTCCTTCCTAACCTTACAAGGCGGAATTATGAACCCCTTTTCTGGCTTCTCTCTGCTCCTGTGTCTCCTTGACCTAGCACTGGTCATGTGACACTGTGCTGTTACATCTCTACCTACCCAGACTGTGAGCTCATCCAAGGCAGACCCTGGGCCTAACCCATCTGTGTAATGAGGCTCCATGAACCTGTCTGAAATGGGAATGAATAGGAGCTACACCAACATTGCATTTTAAAAGCCAAAAAGCAGAATAAAGTGGCTGCATCCAACTTCTCCATACTCATGCGTGGGCAAGGGGAGCATGAGATGTTCTTTTCTCACACCGTCCACTTCCTGCTGCCAACCCCCTCCTAGCCGCGTGAGTCTCGTGAGCCAACTGCAGACGGGATGGGCTTGGCAGTGGCTGGCTGGCTGTGTGCCCACCACTCGTGGGCGCCCAGGAAACACTTGCTGGAAGGAGCTGAACACCACCCAAGCAATCCTGCCCTCCAACTTCTCCAGCTGGATTTTGGAGACAGAAGTAGGTGGCAAGCAGAAGGTGAGTTACCTGGACCTGCAATATGTCTTGGCCTTAGTCTTCTCCTCCAAGAAATGGAGTCAGTTTCTCTACTTTAATGCTTGTCATGAGTATCCAAGGAGACCACAGTTATGGGTACTTAGTAGTCACCTCCTAATCCTGGTAGACCCTTGTAAATGCTTATATCATTACCAGGGAAAGGGAGGTGAAAGGAATGAGGGGGGAAAATGCAAGGGAGGGTGCTCTGAGGATATAGCTTAATTTTAAAAGCTCCCCTGAGAAGTGAAATTGGACAGGGATTTACGGTCGTAAAAAGCAGAGGTGACAGTTCAAGAAACAAAGGATTATTTTTTTTCATAATCTTTTCTAATCTTTTTTTTTGTTTTCTCCTGGTTTACTTACAAAGTACATTGTTGTTCACATCAGGTCTTTCCCATTTCCTTTATCCACCCCTCCATCCACCAATCAAACTGTGTGATCCTACAACCCCTGCCCATCCTCAACCCCCTGCTCCTATCCTCCTTCCCTTGGATCCTCACACACATTTTACTAGTTACCCTTCTAATTCTACAGTAATGGGGTCTCTCTCTCTCTCTCTTTCTCTCTCCTCTGAGACATGAAGGGAAACTATTATAGGTATACACAGAAAAATAAGACATTATCACACTGATAGAGACAATCTAGCCAGAAAGTTTTGTCAATTCTGAGTGTAACATGCTGCAGGACTGAAAGGAATTAATACTCTTCTCTTCCTTATGCAGTATTTGTCCTTATGGGACTGAGTTAGTTCACTTAGCATAATACTCTCCAGACTCTCTCAAATTAAGTAGTCGTTTTCAAAATCATTGCACCTGCATGCTGTGTAGTATTCCATCATGTGAGTGTACCACATTTCTCAATCCATTGATTGTGGCTGGGCTTTTGGGCTGTGTTCCCTGTTCTTGTGATGGTGAATAATGCTGCTATGAACATTGGTGTAAAAATCTCCATTTGTGCCTCAGTTCTAATTTTCTTGGTGTATATTCCAAGCACTGGAATAGCTGAATCATATGGAATTTTTATGTTAAACATTTTGAAGAAATGCCAAACTGCCTTCCAAACTGGTTTTAGCATTTTACAATCCCACCAAAAGTGTATAAGATAATCTCTCCACATTCTCTCCAATATATATTACTTGCTGACCTGTTACACTTTAGCACTTTTGAAAAACAAAAATTAAGTGGGAGGCATAGGACTCAGTGACATCAAAACCTACTACAATGTGGTAGTAACCTAAACAGCATGGTACTGGTACAACGACAGGCACTTAGACCAATGGGATAGATCTGAGAACCCAGAAATGGACCCAGCTATCTATTGTTAACTGATATTAGACAGGGAAATAAAACCTATCAAATGAGAAAATGACAACCACTTCAACAAATGGTGCTGGCAAAACTAGATCGCTACCTGCAGCAAGTGTTCTGTTAAAGAAAGAAAGAAAAGAAAAGAAAGGAAGGATTAAGTGTTTATGGAAGGAAACTGAGATAAGGTACTGAAAACATCTCAAGATAGCACTTACTGTGAGCATGGACTGGGTTAGGTGTTTTTATGTGTAATTTTGCTTTATTTTTAACTTTTTGTTGTGACTTCAGTGAAAGTTTACAGAGAAAATTGGTTTTCCATTCAGCAGTTCACATGCTGTCTTTGTGGTGGTGACTTCAATCCCCAGAGTGTGGCAGCACTCCTCCCACTTTCTCCCTGTGTTTCTCATCTCTGTTCACCCTTCTATCTTTCCTTGTTTCTGAACTTCCTCTCTGGGAAAGTACTGCCCTTTTTCTCATGTGTGATTGATTGGTCTATAGAGTATATTCCTCCCTGCTATTATAAATTAGTTTACAGGCCTATCTATTATTTGTCTGGAAGCTGAGTCACAAAAGAGCTCTGATGGCCTGTGGGTAAGGATTTGCAACTACCAAAGCAAAAGCAGGTAGTTTGAATCCACCAGCTTATCCACAAGACAATGACAAATTATCTCTTCCCATGTGATTAAAACCTGCTGGAATGTCAGCTGTGAGTCAGTTCTGACTTCTTAGTAATGAGTTGAGCTGAATTAAGTTTCAAGTGTGATTTCAATTGCAATCTTAACAGGTGACTAAGGGCCTTAGTTTCGGAGGTCTACTACTCTCTATCAAACCAGTAAGCCTCGTGGGGATTGTTTTTTTAAGATTTTTACTCTATTCAATGTTTTTCTCCCACTCTATCATGGATTTTATGAGAAGAAATGTGACATCGGGATAGGGAGACTCATTAATAATCTGTGTTATGCAGATGACACAACCTTGTATGTTGAAACTGATAAGGACCTGAAACACTTGCTGCGGAATTGAGGCTCAACATCAAGAAAACAGAGATTTTTCACTACTGGGTTGATTGGTAGCATCATGATAGACAGAGAAGAGACTGAGATTACTAACAGCTTTAGTTTGCTTGCCTCCACAATCTTGGTAACAGAAGCTAGGAATTAAAAGATGAATTGCATTGGGAAACTCTGCTGTCAGAGACCTCTCCAAAGTACTGAAGAACAATGATGTCAGTCTGGAGACTAAGGTGTGCTTGATCCAGGCCATAGTCTTTGCAATTACTTGCTATGTATCAGAAATCTGGACAATGACTAGGGATGAGAGAAGGAGAATTGATGCCTTTGAGCTGTGCTGCTGGAGAAGAGTACTGAATATACCACGGACTGCTAGGAGAACAAACAGTTTCGACCTAGAAAGGGTGAGACAAGGCTGTTGCTCGGAGGCAAGGATTCTGAAGCTTCATCTGACATACTTTGGACATGTTGCAAGGCAGAACCAGTCTTTTGAGAGGGACATCATGTTTAGGAAGGTGGAGGGACAGCGCAAGAGAGGAAGACCCTCAATGAGATGGATTGATTCAGTGATTGGGTAAGTGGGTCAGAGACTGGCACAGGATAGAGCAGAGTTTAAGGCTGTTGCATATAGGGTCACTATGAGTCACAGGCAACTCGATGGCACATAACAACAACAACATCATGGACTTTCTAGTATGACCCTGTTCAGAGCAGTCAACAGTTGTAACCAGACACCATATAGTGCTTCAAGTCTCAGAACTGGAAAACTGCAGTTCACGTCATTCATTTGGACTAATAGTCTTTTATTTTCTTTTTTAGGTTTTCTTTTAATTAATTTTTTTATATTACTCTGATTTATTTACAAAGTTTAAATACATTGCTTTTCATGAAAGATCCTTCCAATTTCCTTCACCCCATCCACCCATTGAACTAGGCAACTCTATGATTAACACCCTACCTTCCTCCATCCTCACCCTCTATTATCTCTACCCTTTCCACCCCCCCTTGGATCCTCATACTCATTCTACAAAAATGGTTTTATAAAGTATTTGTCCTTGTGGGACTGAGTTAGTTCACTCAGCATAATGCTCTCCAGTCCCTCCGGAGACAAAATGATTGCTTCTGCTTGTGATTTTAATAAAAATTTACAGAAAAGTTTGATTTTCATTCATTCACTGTTGCACATTTTTCTCCCAACTATGATTCCCTGCTATACCTCCCTCCTCCCAGTTCACTTAAAAAAAAAGTATTTATTCACTGTTTCACAATTTCCTTTCTCCCTGCCCCCAGTCCACTTCACAATACACCTTTTTTCATTCTGGACTATTGTCATACAAATAATGCCTAAACATATATTTATTTTAAATAGTTCTTTCCTTCATCTACTCCAATGTAGTGTTCATTATCTATCACCTCTTTGTCTTCTTTTCTTTTTTATTCTTTACTACAAATAGAGAGAGAGACCAACAGCTGCACCTCAGACAGCTTCTTACAAGGTCTTAAGACCCTAGTTGCTACTCCTGAAAGTAAAAGGTTGGCGAGGGACCCGCACACACCTCCAGGTACCAAGCCCCAAGGCGGAGCCAAAACCGGCTGGGGGGAGCAAGGGGAGATGGAGGGACCCTCGGGCCAAGAAGAAAAACACAATCTATACAGAAGTTCTACAGGACACATCACCTTCCCTTCAGAGACAGTACAAGTAAACTTAAGAGACACTGGACACAGAAAAAAAAAGTCTCTCAGCATTTGACATGGTTGGAATCACAGGAGAGAAGAAAGCATCAGATACAAGCTGTCAGGCCATGGGTCGGACAATGGGAGATTAATTCTGAAGGCATTTGGTAGAAGTGAAGTGGTATCCTGCTGGAGGGTGGAGCTGGGAAGTAAGTGGGTCAAGGCACTGGGCTAAGGGCAGGGACTACACTGTAACTAATGGTCAACTCCAAAATGAGGGATTTATCTTTCACTGCTCCACAAATTGATGTCTGTCAGATACTCCTCTAAATCTAAACATTCAGATTAAGACAGACTAGGAAGAAGTATTGGCCATCCACTTCTGAAATGGCAGGCCTCTGAAAACCCTATGTACAACACAACACACGTAGAAGAACAGAAAGGGCAACCTAGGTAGAACTTTCAAGCATGGAAATACAAAGGAAGAGGAACAGTTATAAGCAGACACTAGTAATTGGAACATGGAATGTGAGAAACATGAACGTAGGAAAATTAGAAATTGTTAAGAAAGAAATGGAATGCATAAATATTGACATACTGGGCATTGGAGAGATGAGATGGACTGGCATGGGGCATTTCGAGTCAGATGATGATATGATATATTATTCTGGAGACGAAAAGGTGAGGAAAAATTGAGTTGCTTTCATAGTTAAAAAAGAAATTTCTAGATCCATCTTGAAGTACAACATTGTGAGTGATAGTAGTATACCCATACACTTATAAGGAAGTCCAGTGAACACCACTATCATTCAGATTATTGCACCAACAACCAGAGCCAAAGAAGAGGAAATAGATGATTTCTACCAACTCCTACAGGCAGAGATAGATCGAACATGCAATCAAGATGCATTGATAATAATGGGCGACTGGAACGCAAAAGTTTGGAACAGGGAAGAAGAATCAGTAGTTGGAAAACATGGACTTGGTGACAGAAAAGAAGCTGGAGATAGAATGATTGAATTTTGCACAATCAATGACTTATTCATTGCAAATACGTTTTTTAAGAGACATAAACGCAGATTATACACATGGATTTCACCTGATGGTATGCATAGGAATCAGATTGATTACATCTGTGGAAAAAACCACTGGAGAAGCTCAATATCAGCTGTGAAAACTAGGCCAGGAACTGATTGTGGAACAGACCACCGGCTACTCATATGTAAATTCAAGCTGAAGCTGAGGAAAATTAAATCTAATCCACAGGAGCCAAAATATGACTTTAATTTCATCCCACCTGAATTTCAGAATCATCTCAGGAACAGGTTTGAAGCCTTGAACACTAATGAGTGAAGACCAGATGAGTTGTGGGAGGATATTAAATGTATCATCCAGGAAGAGTGCAAACGGTCATTACAAAGACAGAAGAGGAAGGAAAGACCAAAATGGATGTCAGAAGAAACTCTGAAGATTGCACTGGAGCGTAGAGAAGCCAAAGCACAAGGAAGAATCCAAGACACTAAAGAGCTGAACAGAAGATTCCAAAAGGCAGCACAGAATGACAAAGCAAATTATTACAATGAAATGTGCGAGGAGCTAGATTCGGAAAATCAAAAGGGCCGAACTCGTTCAGCATTTCTTAAGCTCAAGGAACTGAAGCAAATTCAAACCTTGAGTTGCTACAATCAAGGATGCTTTAGGCAGAATGTTAGCCTAAACTAACAGACTGCAGCCTTCAGTATGGACTGAGGCTCAATGTCAAGAAGACAAAAATTCTCACCACTGGACCAATCGGTAGCATCAGGATGGATGCTGAAGAGATTGAGATTATTCACAGCTTCAGTTTGCTCGGCTCCACGGTCAACACTCTTGGCACCAGCAGCCAGGAAATAAAAAAACGTATTGTGATGGGAACGTTTGCTGTTAGGGACCTCGCTAAAGTACTCAAGAGCAACGGTGTCTCTCTTGAGACTAAGGTGCCCCTGATACAGGCCATGGTTTTTGCAATCACTTGTTACGCATCGGAGAGTTGGACAATGACTAGGGAGGATAGAAAGAGAATTGACGCCTTTGAGCTGTGGTGCTGGAGAAGAGTATTGAATGTATCATGGACTGCCAAGAAAACAAACAGATTCATCCTAGAGAGGGTTAAACCAGGCTGCTCCTTGGAGGCAAGGATTCGAGGGTTTCGTCTGACATACTTTGGACATGTTGTAAGGAGAGACAGGTCTTTAGAGAGGGACATCATACTGGATAGAGTAGAGGAACAGCGCAGGAGGGGAAGATCCTCTATGAGGTGGATTGATTCAGTGACTGGGGTAATCAGGATGGGTGTGTCAGAGACAATGAGATTGGCCCAGGATAGAGCACGGTTTAGGGCTGTTGTACATAGGGTAGCTATGAGTCGCAAATGACTCGACGGCACATAACAAAAACAAATTGCTTTGTAGAACACATGATGCCAATTGACCTTACTGTCCCATGAGATTACGATCCTGAACTCACAGGGGCAATGAGTTATTCTGTCAAGTTATTTGGTTATAGTTAGACATTTTTTATCACTTTGCCTCCCACTTACATTGCTAAATGCATAGATCTACTTATACCACATACAAATATGTATGTAAAAGTATTTCCTACCAAACATCAATGCTCTCATTTACCCACTCCTATCTCTCTTGCCTGTCAGCCTATGTTGCATCCACTTGAAGATTAATGTCTGTTATTATTGATAATGACAGATTATGTTACACTTCAAAACAACCCAAGAGAAAAGTAATATTTACTATTCCCATTTTACATATGAGAAAACTAAGTCAGAAGGAGAGAAATAATTTACCTTAAGGGATACCCTAAGGCATAACCAGGATTTGAACCCAATTCTATTTGATTCTGTATATTACCAAATCTGGAAAATGGAAAATTACTTGCCAGCTGGGTCTCAGTCTAGTCCTGAAATTGGGAAACACACAGGCGATATAAGAAAGTAAGAAGAATATTGAAGCCATTTTTTGCCTCTGTCGTTTGTGGCCTCTTGGATTCTGGAAGTTGCACTAACATCAGTTCCAGGAGTGAATGTAGGAGTGCTGGCTTCACTCTCCTTCTTTTATTTCCCCAGACCTAGGCGCAGTAATGATTTTTTTACAGTGACTGATCTACTTACAGGCAATATTTTTCTCTTCTTTTGCTCTCCAGTCATGTAGTAATTCTGTGACCAGTTCTCACTGCTTGAAATATCTAGAGAGATTTGTTTCTAACTGGACATTGGCTTACAAAGCATTTCTTTTATCTTCAATAGCAAGTTTTAGGGTCAGAACGTGAGCCAAACACACTGAGAAGGCTGAGTCATCTATGGGACATTAGAAATCAACAAGGGCAACTGAAGAACATATCTTTTGGGTGAACATCAAGAAAGGAGGATGTAGGGCAGAGGTCCCAGCAGGCACCCAGCAAGCTAAGTTTGGGCTATGAGTAATTACAGAGTAAGTCCACCATGGAGGCCGAATCTAAAAGTCTTTTGGGAAGCTTCAGGATAGCTCAGAGCTATCGAAGTGTTGAAGTGCTGAAGAAAGCCTCAGGGCTAGCAGGCTAGTAGGCTAACAGATTACTTTCTCACCTCCTCACTGCCCCCACTATCCCTGTTGTTATTGTTGTGTGCTTTCAAGTCAATTCCAATTCATGGCATCTCTACAGAACACAGAACTTTCCCATAAGGTTTCCCAGAGCATGCAGAGCAGATGATAGTCCCTTCCTGATTACACAGCAATACGTTGTCTTTAAAGAAGCAGAATGCCACGCCTTTTCTTTCTTTGATCTTGCTCATTCAAAACTCTTCATTTGTGGTAACTGTTGGTATGGTTTTCACTGTTAACCCAAAGGTTCTATCTCCCTCTATTGGAATCCACCAGAAAACCCAGGGGAGACAGGTGAGCAGGCATTTTCCTCTCGTTGAGATTTACAGCCTCAAAGACAAATGTGATGCAGAATTGACTCAACATCAGTGAGTTCAAAGTGCTCATCATTTTTAAATTGAGAAACTTGCTTTAGGAATTTGATAAACACAGGGCCACAGCCCTTTTCAGCTCTGTGAATCACTTGACCTTGCCATCCCTGCCTCCATCTTCTCTGTATATAAAACAGAGGCTTCCATGCCCACTGCACAAGTGTGAGGATTGAGGGAGAATAATGTATGCAAAGTACCCAGCTCAGCTCCTGGTCGTTGCAGATGCTTAACAACTGTGCATTCTGCCCTCCCCCTCCTGAATCATAAGCTCTCCTATTTAGATATTTAGCACATTCTGTATGGGTGTCTCTCAAGCTCCATTATAAGGTCTAGGAAAATAAAGACCATGCCACACACAGCCTTTTTCACCTTACTCAGAGCTCCCAGTTCATTTAAAAATAATAATGTACCTTTAATAATAAATAAACCTTCACATTCATAAAAAATAAAAAGAAGATGAGAAATGAGGCGTCTTCCTGCAGCCTGCATGTGCTGCATTGAGGGAGATAGACTGAAACTTTATAATCTGCTCCATTTATTTTAGTATAATTCATTTCTCTTGCCCTCCTTTCCTTTCTTCCACAAATATTTATTTTTCCAGGACTGAAAACACAAAGATAAATAAGGTACAGCCCTTACCCTGAGGAGTGCAGATTCTAATGAAGGAGGTTCATTGTGTCAACAGATGAGTACAATCCGTGGAACACTGAGAGGCACACTCTGTCATGGTGTCATGGCAAGGCACACAGTGGTGGGGGCCAGGTGGAGCTTCCTGGAAGAAACAGCTTGTGCTGCTGAATCATGAAGAGAGAGTGGGAAAGAGTGAGAAAGGGCAGAAACTGGAAGATTCATTAGAAAGACACTGCTTCCCCGGACTGCAGGTCAAATCTTCCTCACCTGTAGGATTAAAGGTAAATCATGGACTCTTCATGGAACTGTGAAGTGTACAAATTTGTCATGGGATTCAGGGGAAGACAGAAAGAACCTGTTGTAAAAAGTAGATGTCAATGAAAGCAGCTTTTCCCACCACCATCTTGATAGGGTCTTTCCTGAAGAAAATAGATACTAAAGGTTAGACATATGTGGGGCTGGAATACCTCTTGAGGAAGCTTTGTTGGTTTCTGCCTGAGAAACAGCTTGCTTTTCACCTTCCCCATTGGATCTGCTTTCAGAGCAGGCTTCATTGTTAATTACAAAATAAACCCACCAAATCCAATTCCTCACCCCAATGCACACATCTCTGAGGATAGAGCCACCCAGGATACAATCAAACCAGGAGACACTGATGTTGGTGAGCCCTCTCAATTCTCTCCACAGTTTTCCTTTCATTGTTTTGGGTTTCTTTCTTTTTAAGATTTGGGATACTTCAAACCAAGAAGTACTTCAACCCCTGCCTTTTGTTTTCCCTTTTCAAGCTGAGCAAGTTCCTGAACTTGTCAAACATAAGTGTAAATTACGAAAAACAATCTTAAGTGAAAACTCCAGTTATTAAAATGTATGGGGACTAATTATTGATCTGATGATATTCAGGGTAAAAAGAAAAAGACATGCTTGGATAAACAGGAATCTTTTAAAGTCATTAGTATACACATGTTTGTTTGTCTGCGTCTACACTGGAAGCTGCAGTAGGGCTGTATTGTCTAACAAATTAGAGGGGAGGGGGAAGGTGCCATGTTCTGCCCAATGTGGAATGTCTCTGCACTCAGACTTACTCATTTTCACCAAATTACAATGAGGGCATCCTCCCCACTGCAGGCCACAGGAATGTGTAGTATAAATACAAATGCCATTAGGGAAAATTACACCCCTGGGTAGTTGCTGAAGGGGCAGAGAGCAGTTTGCACACCCAGCCTAAAGCTGTTTCATTATGGGTGGAAATCTGGACTGTTCTCTGGGAAACTCTAGGCTCCAAAACTAAGGGATAGTCAAAGGGGGCACTCTACCAGAAGGAATGGCATCATGTTCTTTTCCGAGAAGAGTAGCCCAGCCCATCTGCTGCTCACTTTGTTTCTCCCAGCACCACTCTGAATTCTTCTTAAGTGACACTACTGTCCTAAAATACCACCTCTATGTACCTTGGTTTTCACATCTACAAAATGGACCTCAAGAGACCCTTTCTAAGAAGTTGGTGCCATAAGCGAAGAAGGAAGCCCCTGCCCCTCCCAAAACTTAAGCCAAAGCAAAAGGCATTAAAGGCCAAGAAGGCAGTTCTGAAGGGCATCCACAACCACAAAAAAAGAAGATCCACATGTCATCCACCTTCCGGCGGCCGAAGACACTGAGACTCCGAAAGCAGCCCAAATACCCCAGAAGAGCGCCCCCAGGAGAAACAAGCTTGACCACTATGCCATCATCAAATTTCCCGACTACTGAGTCAGCCATGAAGAAGATGGAAGATAACAACACAATTGTGTTCATTGTGGATGTCAAGGCCAACAAGCACCAAATTAAACAAGCTGTAAAGAAGCTCTATGACATTGATGTGGCTATGGTCAACACTTTGATTAGGCCTGATGGAGAGAAGAAGGCCTATGTTCGACTTGCTCCTGACTATGATGCTTTGTATGTTGCCAACAAAATTGGGATCATCTAAAGTGAGTCCAGCGGGCTAATTCTAAATACAAATTTTTCTCACAAAAACAAAACAAAACAACAAACCAAAACCAAACAAAAATCCAAAATGGACCTCCTAGTGCAAAGACACTTTTAGGATAGTGGAGGAGTTAAGACTCAAGTCAGGAAGGCACAACTTTCTTTTTTATCTGAGCTGTGTAACTTCTCTGAGCCTAAATTTTCACCAATAAAATCAACAACAGCAATCTGTACAGGATTGTTTGAAAAGCAAATGCACTTACGTGAAAAGCATGCAGTATTGAAAAACAATGCACTTATGAAATATTACACAATATGGTGGAGCCTGGAGGACATTATCCTAAGTGAAACATCTCAGTCACTAAAGGACAAATACTGTATAATTCTACTGTTATAGGACAGTTATGGGGTGTTGGGAAGAGGATGAGCAAAGAGTGCATAGATAATGAACAGTGCATTGGATCAAATGAGTGGCAGAATTATCTGAAAGAAATATGTGATTAGGCATTATATGTATTACAACAATCTGGAACAAGGAGTGCATTGTGTGGCAGGCTGGGGGAGGGGAGGGTAGAAGAAAATGTGCAACAACTGAAAAAATTAAAATAAAATATTTTGATGTTTTTAAAAAAAAGATGGAAAAAAACCACTTAGAGCTTAACATCATTCCCTTAGTTAAATGTTAGCTGCTATTGTTAGTATAGCCTATCTTGTGATTAAATTAAAATCATATAAAGTATGCAAAGACATCACGGTGTTGTCTCCTTAAAATATTTTCTCACATTTAAAAGAAAACAAACAATTGGATCTAAAATCTCTTCTCCCAAGAAGGACAATATATGTATACTGAGTAGGTCAGCTGACTTCTGATGTAACTCTCTTAAGATTTCTGCAGGAAATTGGGCCCCAGGTTTTGGCAATAGGCTACATTTGGAACAGGTTTAAGTATTTCTGTTCTTGTGTGTGATACCCATCTGCAATGCACAATTAATTCTGTGGTTGTTCCTATAGATGTTCATCTCTCCCAGCTGTTTGTGAGTTCCTGGTAGCAAGGTCTGAGCCTCACCATGATGCTCTGGGACACAGGACCTAGCAAAAAATAATAAGGAAAGTTTCAAACACTTATCATTCATTTACTCTGGGCCAAGTATTAAGCTAACCAATTCAAAAGTACAATTTCATTTAATCTCACTTCATAAACTGGGAAGAAGGATCACATCGTTTTCTACATGAGAGAATAAATACAGGTTCAGGGAAGTCAAGACCATAGTTGAGATCATACATCTAGTGTCTGCTATCCTGACTCATGTGGTTCTGATCCCAGAGCCCTATTTTTAACCACTACGGTTAAAAAGAAGAAAAGGTAGGGAAGGAATGTCTAAGGAGACAAAGAGGGAGAGAAATTGTTTAATTAGACCCTCTTTCTGCTTTGAGTCAGGGATATCAGTTAGGATGTTGCTCTAGGCATCAACATGAAAGGTGACAACAGCCCCACCAGCACAGGAGGAAGGAGAGTAGGTGATAGAATGGAGAAATGCTTAGGAGATAACATCTGCAATATTTGTTTATTACCTGAAAGAGAAAATGTTAAAGGAGATTTCCAATGTCTTTAGAGGCACATGAAGAATAATAATGTGACATCAAGATCAAAGAAAGACTTATCATCAACCTGCATTATGCAGATGACAAAACTTTGCTTGCTGAAACTGAAAAGGACTTGAAGAACTTGCTACAGAAGTTCAAAGACTACAGCCTTCAATATGGATTTACATCTCCACATCGAGAAACATTAAACTAATAGGCAACATCATGACAGATGGAGAAAAGACTGAAACTGTCAATGACTTTATCTTACTTGGATCTACAATCAACACACTTGGTACCAGCAGTCAGGAGTTTTGGAGACATATTGCATTGAGAAAGTCTGCCGAAACGTCTCCAGATTACTGAGGAACACTGATATCAATTTGAGGACTAAGGTGCACCTGATGCAGGCTATAGTCTTTTCAATCACTTTCTATATATTTAAGAGATAGACAATGAATGAGGATGACAAGAAAAGAATTGATGTCTTTTAATCAGGATGTTGGAGAAAAATACCAAATATTATAGACTGCCAAAAGAACAAACAGATAGTCTTGGAGAAAACAAGAGCACTCCTCAGAGGCAAGGATGGCGAAGCTAGCCTCACACACTCTGGGCATGTTTCTAAGGGAGGCTATTCCTTGGAGAAGGACATCATGTCTGGAAAGGTGCAAAGTCAGCAAAAGAGAAGAAAACCCTTAACCAGATGTATTGATACAGGGACTGCTGAAATGGGCTCAAGTATGTCAGAAATTGTAAGAATGTCACAGGATATAGAACAGGGTTCAGATCTGTTGTTCATAAATACAGCCACTATGATTCATGCTTGACTCAATGGCCCCTAGCAGTAACAACATAGAGGCAGCAATCAAATGACATCAAGCAAATCTGCTACAAAAGACCTCCTGAAAGTTTTTAAAAGCAAAGATATAATTTTGATGGTTAAATTGCACCTCATTCAAGCCACAGTCTTTACAATCACCTCATATAGTGGGGAATGTAAAAAGAATATATAAGAATTGATGCAATAGTATTAAGAGCTCGTGAAAGAATAATGAATACACTGTGGTTGTCCAGAAGAACAAAGAAATCAGTCTTAGATAAAAGGTAATCAGTATTTTTCCTTATGGGACTGAGTTAGTTCACTTAGCATGATGTTCTCCAGTACTTCCCAAGTTAGATAGCAATTTACAAAATCATTGCTCCTATGTGCTGTGTAGTAGTCCATCATGTGACTGTACAATAATTTCGCAATGCATTCTATTGTGGTTGGACATTTGAGCTGTTTAAGACAATTATTGTAGAATGAGTATGAGGATCCAAGAAGGGGTAGGGTGGGAGCAGAGGGTGGCGGCAGGGGGAGTTAATCACTGGGTCGCGCAATTTAATGGGTGAAGGGGCAGGGATGAAAGAAATGGGAAAGATCCAATATGAAAGACAATGTATATGAACCTTATAAGTAAACCAGTATACTTTTTTAAAGGTAATCAAAACTCTACACAGAAGCAAAAATTACAAGTTATCAGCTCACTCGCTTTGGACACATCATCAAGAAACACTAACCACTAGAAAAGGAGTTCATGCGTGAGAGAGTAGAAGGTCCATGGAAAAGATAAGAACCCTCAAAGAGATAAATTGACAGAAGAACCACAATGGATTCAACATGCCAACAAATATGAACACAGTACAACGCAACACCTAGTAATGTTATTGTTGTTGCTGTTGTGTACTGTTGAGTCAGAAATTACCAATAGCTGACCCTACAAAGGATTTTCAAAGGCAGTTAATCACAAAGGAGGAGATTGCCCATCCTTCTGCTGCAGAGCGGTTTGTGGATTCAAACTGCATGACTTTGGGATTGCAGCACATCTTCTTGCCACAAGCCCACCACCAAGAGTTAAAGTCAGCTCAGGAGTTTCTCTGCCAACCTGGAGGCAAGTAGTTCTAATCCACCAGCTGCTTGATGGGGAAAAAAAAAGAGCAATCTCCTTTCCTGTGATTTATAGCTTCTGAAAACTCACTGAAGAATCAGCTATGAGTTGTCTCTCACTCAACAGTAATGAATTTCAACAATAAACACTAACAACAAGAAAAACATATCAATCAATGGGTAGATAATGGTGCTCTTAACAGAAATGAGGACTGTAAATCAATTTCATTATCACCATCATCATCATCAAAATAGAGGATTAACTTTATACCACTGTATTAAGTTCAGAGCATACGTTCATTATACCATTAAAACCTCACAGCAACCCTATGAAGAAAGTATTATTATCCTCATTTTAAAGTTGGGCACTTCCAGACAACTTCACCAAGTCAGACAGCTAACAAAATTCTAAAAATATGACTCACAGCATTTGATCCAGCAATTCCACTACTGGGAATACACTCTAAAGAACCCAAAACTGGCACCCAAATAGATATATGCACACCTATGTTTATTGCTGCAGAAGATCAAAGACTGCACCCTTCAATATGGATTGAAGCTCAATATCAAGAAAACAAAGATTTCCACCACAGGGCTGATTGGCAGCATTGTGTTGGATGGTGAAGAGACTGAGATTGTAAACATCTTTAGTTTGCTTTGCTCCGCAATCAACACTCTTGGCACCAGCAGCCAGGAAATTAAAAGATTAATTGCATTGGGAAACTCTGCTGTCAGAAACTTCTCCAGAGTACGGAAGAGCAATGATGTCAGAC
Source organism: Elephantulus edwardii (assembly GCF_000299155.1). Taxonomy (NCBI): domain Eukaryota; kingdom Metazoa; phylum Chordata; class Mammalia; order Macroscelidea; family Macroscelididae; genus Elephantulus; species Elephantulus edwardii. Next base: position 4,894,222 of record NW_006399755.1, read on the forward strand.
TAAGGTGTGTCTGATACAGGCCATGGTCTTTGCAATTACTTGCTATGCATCAGAGAGCTGGACAATGACTGGGGATGATAGAAGTACAAGAGAAGATCCTCGAGATGGATTGATTCAGTGACTGGGGTAATCGGGATGGGTGTGTCAGAGACAGTAAGATTGGCACAGGATAGAGCAGGGTTTAGGGCTGTTGTACATGGGGTCGTTATGAGTTGTAGGTGACTCGGCGGCACATAGCAACAACAACAACGAACCAGTCTAAGATAGTGACTCATCATAGTCCCAGTCCCATATGTCGCTTCCTAAGAAACCTTTTTTATCTTTTATTTATTGATTGACTGATGACCTAAACTAGGGGGAAATCTGCATTATTAGAGTTTCAATGTCAAGAAAACAACAATTCTTACCACTGGACTGATATGCAACATTATGATGGATGGAGAGGAAATTGAAACTGTCAATGAATTCATTATACTTGGATCCACAATTAACAATCAGGAAATAAGGAGAAGCATTGCAATGGGAAAATCTGCAGTTAGGGACCACTTCAAATTATTGAAGAGTAATAGTGTCAGTTTGAGGACTAAAGTTCATCTGATTCAAGCCGTAGTCTTTCTGGTCACTTGCTATGCACCTGAAAGCTGGATGATGAATAAGAATAACAGAAAAAGAACTGACACCTTTGAGCTGTGGTTTTAGAGAGAGCACTGAACATCTCATGGATGGCCAAGAGAATGTACAGATAGGTCTTTGAGAGGATGCAACTGGAGTGCTTTTTGGAGACAAGAGTAATGAGGCTTCACCTCACATACTTTGAGCATGTTGCTAGTAGGGGCTAATGCTTGGGAAAGAACATGATGCTGGGAAGGGTGGAGGGTAGGCGAAAGAGAGGAAGAACCTCAAACAGGTGGGTTGACATGGTGAATGCTGCAATGGACTCTTGTGTGTCAGGAAGTGTGAGGATGGAACAGGATAGAATAGGTTTCAGGTCTTCATAAGGTCACTATGAGTCATAGTCGACTCAATAACATCTGACAACAATGACAACATTTGTGACCATATATACTGAAGACTATGTGAACCTCATAAATAAATGTTTACTGAACATTTTAATTATTATAGAAATTAAAATATACCACCTGACTACTCAGCCCTTCTACTTGTAATGAAAAGGTTGAACTGGCTCTTTTCCTGTGATTTTTGCCCCTGCATTACAGTCTCAGCATCCTGAGGTCAGACCATCACCTAAAGCACTTCTCCCAGTCACCTCTCCCACCTGGGTTAGCAAGTGCCCAAAAATAGGACTCAGGTATGGAGGAGTTCTTGAGGAGGCAACTACATCAGCATTCTTCTCACCAGTGTACCTGAATTTTTTATTTCCATCCAAGATCTACATTCTTGGAAATACCCAACTTCTCCTGAAATACCCACTTCCCACTCTACCAACTCAAGGGCTCACCCTCACATAGTGGAGAATCAAGCTCACAGTCACTTGGAGCCTTAGTCCCTAGAGAGCTATCAGAAGTGGGTAAATGCAGCTGTTCTTTTGAAAGAGTAAGTTGAGGGCACTTAGCAAATCAACTTCCTAATGAATATTTTTAGGTCTGGATGGAAGCCATTCCGTTACTATGGAACTTGGCTTGATTTGAAAATTAATGTGGTGATTTACAGTCACTCTGCAAGGCAAGAAGATAAAAAGAGAAAAAGCAAGGAAGAGAGAGAAGGAGCAAGACTCTTGCGGGGGCAGGTCTATGAGATGCTCTAGGCTGCAAAGGGAGGTTCAATTGGATAGCTGGAGCCACGCACCATGAAGGCAGCCCCGGCTAGGCTGGGGCTATTATTGAACACAACAGGACATTCCTCACAACAGATTAAAAAAATCAATGCTCCATACCCTTTAGGATTTTCTCTATAGTATTCTCTCTCTCTCTCTCTCTCTCTCTCTGTGTGTGTGTGTGTGTCTCTGTGTGTATGTCTGTGTCTGTGTGTGTGTGTGTGTCTGTGTGTGTGTATGTGTCTCACACACACACGCGCGCAAGCGCTCAAGTGCAGGCACACTTTTGCTTCTGACTCCTGTATTTGCCTATCTTCCAGTATTTACTTTCTATTATCATTACTATTGTCATGTCAATTATTCATCAATGCTGTTATTTGTATTCTTATTTAAACATACCCAATTTTTATGTTAAATAAATTTTACATCATTGATCTGCAATCCCAAAGGCGTGAGGTTCTAATCTATCAGATGCTCCAGGGAAGAAATATGGGCAATCTCCTTCCATGCATTTTATTGCTCTAAAAATCCACCAGATGGTCTTCTAAGGTAGCAAACACCACCACCACCACATCCTAAATAGAGGAAGTTCTGATAGCTTGGTGGTAAGGAGTTGCATTGCCAACCCAAAGGCAAGCAGTTCAAATCCATCAGTTGTTCCTTGGGAAAAAGATGGGTAATCTCCTTCAATGCAATTTGCTACCTCTGAAAAAAACCACTGGAGGGCCAGTCATGAGTCAGTTCAGACTCAGTACATAATAACTACAGCAATGTCCTAAATGTAAGTCTTTGGATGGCACAAGTAGTTGGCATTCAACTGCTAATCTAAAGGTCGGTCATTAGAACTCACTCACTGGCACCATGGAAAGGCTTGGGAATCTGCTTCTGTAAAATCTGTAGCTAAATAGGGCATCCACAAGAAAAAAAAAAAAACAACCCTGATAACCCAATTACAAAATGGGCAAAAGACATAGAAAGACTTTTCACAGAGGAATACAGGCACATGGGCAACAGACACCTGAAGAAATGCTCAAAATCACTGGCAATTAAGAAAGATGCAAATCAAAACTACAATGAGATACTATCTCATCCCAGCAGCAGTGGCAAAATTAACAGAACAGCAAGTAATGAATGTTAGAGAGGATGTGGAGAGATTGAAACTCTTACATGATTGGTGGGATTGCAAAATGGTACAACCACTCTGGAAAGTGGTTTGGTGTTTCCTCAAAAAGCTAAACATAAAAATTCCATATGACCCAGCTATTCCACTGCTAGGAATACACCTTGAGAAAATGAGAACTGAGACACAAATGGAGATTTGTACACAAATGCATATAGCAGCATTATTCACAATAATAAAAACATGGAAATAGCCAAAATGTCCAACCACAATTGAACAGATTGAAAAAGTGTGGTACATTCACAGTATGGAATACTATGTAGCACTTAGGAGCAACGATTTTGAAAATTACTATTTAACTTGGGAGAAACTGGAGACCTTACTGCATAAAACCATTACTGTGAAAATAGAAGGAAAACTAATAAAATGTGTATAGTCAAGGGGAAAAGGGTTTGGAGCAGAAGGGTGTGCATGGGTAGGGAAGAAATCATGGGGTCACACAGTTTAGGGGGGTAAGTAAATGGGAAAATGGGAAATGGGAAAGATCTGATGGAGATGTAGAAAGTAGTGTAATAGTGGGGATAGTTCAATGGTGATTAATTTTATAAAACATAAAGAATGGGAATGATTATATGAAACACAACGTGAGTGAAGGATAGTGTGAGACACAATGCATACAAACTTAGTATGCAAACAAAAAATCATTATAAACCAATTATGAAATAATTTTTTAAAGTTATGTTTACATTATACTATAGTCTGTTAGTTATACGTTAAGACTGTGAAAAGGTTTTAAAGATCATGACCACAGCCAGGATGTAATGAGGTGAACTCATGCTATTAGGGAAACAACATGGCACTTGCTAAACACAGGAGAGCCACAAAGCTTCAATCTGTGGACTACAGTAAAACACACCATGCCTTTAAGTAAAAGAAAAACCAAACCCACAATATATGAGAATGGCAACATGAAACACAATATGAGCAAAGGAATGGGTGAAATACAATGTATATGAATGAAACATAGTGTATACAGATTTTGTATACAAACCTATGTAAAATAAAAATAAACTTTAAAAAAACATAAGCAGAAAAAATATTGGGAGAGGGGAAAACTGTAGCTTAGAAAAACGTATGGAGCCATCATCCATGGAGTTGCTGTGAGTGGCGTCAGCTTGACAGCACTGGGTTTGATTGGGTGTTTGGAATTTTTGTTTAAGTTTTGGGGTGGATTTTTTTCCTTCAAATTCTAAATGGAAAACCCATGTGAAATACTAGAACGAAAACGTAACTGTAAAATTAATGACATTTAAAACGAAATTATTAAATTCTAGGATGGGTTTTAGCAGCCCAACATTCTGAATCTGAAGTGTGCCTTATTTGATAAGAGGCAGGCTGAGCAAATATTCGAGAGATGCTAAAGGCACATTAACACAAAACTGAGGTATACTCACTCTTTGATGGAATCAGACAGATTGAAAGAGGAGCTAAATGGAAATCACTCTCTCATGCTGTGGTGCAGTGCTGTTTAATGCTATGACCTATGCATTTTATTTGACAAACATTTACATAGCACATACTATGTGTCAGAGACTGTTCTAAAAGCTTTAGAAACATTAACCCATTTAAAATCCATTTAATGCAGATAATAACCCTGGGTGCCTGCTACAACTCACAGGGACCACATGAACAACAGATCCGAAACTTGCCCTGTCCTGTGCCGTCCTCACAACCGCCATCACACTGAAGCCCATCTTTATAGTCACTGTATCTTGTTGAGGATCTCCAGCTCTTTTGCTGGTCCTCTACCTTTCCTAGTAGGATGTCCATGAATCATGGCATTATTCCCATGAGGCAACTGAGGTGCAAAGAGTTTAATAATTTGATGGATACCAAAAACAATGTGCATGAATGAAACACAATGTATATGACTTTTTGTATGTAAGCCAATATAAATTTTATTTTTTAAAAAAGTTACCAAAAAAATCCTCTTACATTCACCTAAAATCATCTGCTGGTCATTCTGTCCTATGAGTCATCATGGCAAGGGATCCTTCAGCCACAGTCTGGGGCAGAGAGACAGAGGTGCCTGGAGCTGCAGGCACATGGCAAAAGTCCCTGTTCTGAGTTCTGGCTGCAGGCTGACTCCTCAGGACCCAATCCCAGAACAGTAATTGTTTATGGGCAGCCCCATGGAGCCACTCCTCCACCACCCTCTGGTGTTCTCCATGTGACTGTGTAAGTCTGTGTACTTGGGGGGTGGGCAAGAGGCAGCTGGATGCTGAGTCAGAAGAGAGTTCCCAGAAGGAGAGAAGAGAGTGCTTTTTTGTTTTGCTTTTATTTATTTATTTTTAAATTAAAGATATATAACACAAGCTCCTGGAGTTTCAGCTTTTCTCTGCTAAATGTTCTTGGCAGAAGTCTCTGAACAGGGCTGTGAGGATCAGTCGGGGTCTGCTGTTGGGATGAGGTGGCTGGGCTCTGAGGAGGTGCCAGGTTCCCTTAGCACAGGGAGCTGCAGCGCTGGGAGCAGATGAGGCCTGTGTAATGAAGAGGGGCTATCAGCGGCACACTTCTGTGACCAGCTGACTCTGTAGGCATAGGCAAGTGCCCTCAAGACGGCAATGCAGTTGTTCCTCCAGAGATGGCCCAGGCTTGCAGCTGGCCTTGGAATATATGACAGTTTCAACCTTCTCCAGTACTCAGGGTGGGTGCTGCATCTTCATTAAAGTAGTGAGAGTGTAGTTGTTAGTTACCATAGGGTCAATTCTAATTCATAGTGACCCCATGTGATAAAGAGGAAAAATGTTCCATAGATTTTTCTTGGCTGTACCTTCATGGGAACAAAATGCCAGGGCTATCTCTTTCTATATGGAACTCTAGTGATGTAGTCCATAGTGCATCCATCTGCTAACCCAAAAGCCACATCTCTCCATCAAATCCACCTGCAGCTCCCAGGGTAAAGGAGCAATCTTCTCCTATTACAATTTACAGCCTCAGAAAACCTGACGGAAGTTCTCTATGAGTCAGAACCACACAATGGTGAAGAGTCTGAGTTTTGTTTTATCGATCTTTCCGAGTACTACTAGGTGGATTTGTATTGTCATGCTTAAGCAATGAAGCACAAATTCAATTGAGCACCACCTACGTAGGAGAGATGATGTTTTGGAAATTGATAATGTTTTACTCCCTTGCTTCTCCAAGTATATGCGCCTTAATCAATCTAACTAAGGGGAAGCTGTGAATAATCCAGAGGAATGCTACCTCTAACATTTTAAAAATAGTGAGAGTTTTATCTTAGCAAAAACTAGAAGCTGTAGTTTTTTCACTAACTCTAAGGAGAAAGAGAGGCCTATCAGAAGGGAGATCAGATCATCAACAGAAAGAGTAACACATTCTCTCTACACATCTGGGTTGGAGAGCTAGTTAAATTTGAGACCCTACGAGAATAGCTCTGGTGGCCTAGAGGCAAGAAGCTATGCTGCAGTCCTGAAGGCAAGCAGTTCGAATTCACTGGCTGCTCTGACGGAGAAGGATGAGCAATCACCTCCTATGTGATTAAGTGTCTCTGAAAACCACCTGGAGGGTCAGCTATTGGTCAGTTCCAACTCAATGGTACACAATGACAAGTGTGATAGCTAACATTTGTTGAGCACTTTCTTTGTGCCAGGTCATTTGACAAGTGTTTTACATGCAGCCTCATTTAATCTTCTGAATAATCCAGAGGTTGTTGCTAGTATTGCCCCCATTCTATGGATGAAGAAAAGTAAGAAGTTGGTCATCGTAAAAAAACAAACAACACACACACAAAAACACCGCAAAACAAACCACAAAAACAACAACCAAGAAGAGAAAAGAATTCTTAACCCCTTGATGCAACGCTCCAGACAATAATCAACTGTCTCCAAGAAAGTACTGAGGCACCATAACCTACACCTCTCAAAAGCAATCAGAAATAGCTATTCTCAGAATGCGTATTCTCAGGTCAATTGAGTTACGGTCTCACCCAGTGGTCTTTCTGGGGTCCCAGAAAAGAAGGGTAATCATCTCATTGAGCCTCACACTGATGAACAAGTGTAGAGCAGAGGTGAAGATGGGGGTTAGCTTCCAGAGCTTGAGAAGGTTTGGAAGGTAATTGGAAATGCACAGCCCACACACAAAGGTTGGAGGCCAGAGATTCACCAGTCTTTTTTGGAAGTCTCTTTGAACCTTTAACAGGTCAAGTACTACTCCCATATCCAAACTCTAGATATATAGTTAATGCAGGTCACTCATGCTCACTAAGGACCAGGACTAGACTTCTTTACTAAACCACACACAGAGCCCCTTGGCTCCCAGACACTTGAAGCATCATCTCCACCAGCCAACCTGAAGGTCACTACCAAGGCTCTTCCCAAAAGGATGCTTCAATTTTAAATAAGACTCCACTTTCCCTCTTACCCCTAGGATGTTGGAGAAGGCTCACCTCACTTCTTCATTTTCCCCCCGTCTGTGCCATCCAGACACAGGCCTGAAATAGAGACAAAATAAGGTAACATTCATTTGTAGCCTGTGCCTGGGACCCTTCTCTCCTCAGGCCTCCAGAATGGAGAGCAGGTGAGCTCTGCCACTGTCAGTTGCACGGCCTTCAACAGGAAGTTACCATCTCTGCACTTCCGTTTCCTCATCCTCTTGAAGAGTTTGGATCTCTGAAATTTAGCACCTGCTTCCTTTTAGGGAGCTCTAGTGGCCTAGTAGGTTAGGAGAGGAACTACCAACCGAAAGACAGGTGATTTGAATCCACCAGCTGGTTCATGGTGAGAAAGATGCATAAACTTCCATGTGATTTACAGCCCCTGAAAAAACTCTGGAGGGTCAGCTATGAGTCAGTTCCTACTCACTCTCAATGAGTTGAGTTTTGAATTATTGAGGTCACCCCTTTCTGTTTCTTGACCTGGCTAATGCCTGTGTCTTTCTAAATTAAATTTGTGTCAAATTCTTCCCCATACTCCTTCATATTCCAACTTCTGTCACAGGATAGATGTGTTCTTATATTCTGTCAACATTGTTGTTGTTGTGTGCCTGCGGGTTAAAATTGACTCATAACTGATCCTCCAGCAGGTTTTCAGAGGCCATAAAGTGCACAGGAGGTGATTGCCCATCTTCTCCAATGGAGCAGCTGGTGGGTTAGAGTTACATGCCTTTGGGTTAGCAGGGTAACTCCTTACCCTAAAGTCTCTAGAGATACCTTCCCTGTTCCAACAGCAACAGCAATTGTTTAGCGTAACACTAAACCTTTATTTAAGCACTTTATTTAAGGCATTGTCCTAAGCACTTTGCAACTATTTTTTTAGTTCCCAACAATTCTATAAACCCGTGACTATTAGTGTCCTCATTTTATGGATTTAAAAACAGGAAGAAATAGAGGAAAATTAATTATCCTAGGTCACCAAGAAAATAAATAGCAGAGATGACTTTCAAATTCCTTTATGTTTTCTCATATGGAGAAAAGTGCAATGAAAAAAGTTTCCCAGGCTGGACATAGGTTTCACTGTGATAATATGATCCTGTCCATAAAGGTTCAAAGTGATCAACAAAACTGTGTCTAGTTGGAATTTCTTAAGATACTTTTATTTCTCATTAGTCATTGTCCAGCTCCCTGACATGTAGCAAGTAATTGTGAAGACCATAACCTGGATTAGGCACACTTTAATCTCAAAACCGACATCGTTACTTTTCAGCACTCTGGAGAGATCCCTGAGAGCAGATTTTCCCAGTGTAATTCACCTTTTGATTTTCTGACTACTGGTGTTAAGAAAGACAGAAGAAGAATCGTTATCGTCTAATTGTAGTGCTGGAGAAGAGTCTTGAACGTACTATGGACCTCCAAGAAAACAAATAAATCTGTCTTGGAGAGGGTGAAACCAAATTTCTCCTTTGAGGCTAGGATTCTGAAGCTCTGTCTCACACTCTTTGGGCACGTGGCTGGGAAAGATTGGTCCTTGGCTTGGAAGGGTGGAGGGATAGCATGGAAGAGGAAGACTCCAGATGAGATGGATTGATACAGTAACTGGGGCAATGCGGGTTAATATGTTGGAATTAGCAAGACTGGCTCAGGACAAGGCAGGAGGTTTCAGAGCTGCTGTACATAGCATTACTATGGGTCACAGGCAACTCGATGGCACATAACAACAACAACATTTCTCATTAAGGACCCTCAAACTTAACTTTCTGAACCAATTGTTGATATGTTATTTTGTCTGTGGTTAATTGTTACAATTACCTCTTCTACCAATTCTCTACAGAGGCCCTCAGTTAGAAGGCACAAAGCCACAGCTCTGGTAGTCACAAAGTTTAATATCTGACTGTGACACATTTGAAAGTGTGATTTTTTAAAAATTAATTTCCATGAACATTTATAGAGATTTTGGATTTCCATTCATTCATTGTTGTACTTTTTCTCCCCGCCCCCTCACCCTCACCCCCAGTTCGCTCTTCTCTTTGAAAAGTAAAAGAAATATTCCTTCACTGGTATACAGTCCCCCCCAACCCCCCCCAGAGTATATTCCACTCTGCAACCTTCATTCCGGACTCCTATGATAATCATAATACCTTATAATAAATTGCTTTTGAACTGTTCTCTCTCTCATTCGTTTCAATGCAGTATACATAATTTATCCAGTTTTTCTCATTCTTTCCCCAACCCTGTTGTCAGTCTCATTCTACAACAGTGGCTCACAAGTGTTTGTCCTTTTGTGACTGAGATACTTCACTCAGCATAATATCCTCCAGGGTCGCCCATTTTGAGTAATATTGCATGAGTTCCTTGTTTTTTGGATTTTTCTATTATTAATTTCAATGAACATCTGTAGAGATTTTGGAATTCCATTCATTCATTGTTGCACTTTTCTCTCCACCCACCCCACCCCCATCCCCAGCTCCAGTTTGCTCCTCTCCTTGAAAAGCAAAATAAAAACTCCTTCATTGGTAC
>NW_006399755.1:4904306-4913700 GCF_000299155.1 Elephantulus edwardii
GGAATTGCTGGGTCAAATGGTATCTCTATTTGCAACTTTTTGAGAAAGCGCCACACCACTTTGCACAGTGGTTGCACCATTTTACACTTCCACCAACAGTGAATAAGGGCTCCAGTCTCTCCACAACCTCACCAGCATTTGTTGCTTGCTGTTGTGTTAAACTTTGCTAGTCTTACTGGGGTGAGATGATATCTTAGAGTTGTTTTGATTTGCATCTCTCTTAGAGCTAGAGATTTTGAACATTTCTTCATATGCTTGTTGGCCATCTGAACATCTTCTTTGGAGAAATGTCTGTTCATATCCTTTGACCATTTTTTGACTGGATTATTTGCCTTTATCTTGTTGTGGTGCTCAAGTATTTTATAAAATTCTAGATATAATTCTAGATAAGGGTATCTGACATATCATTACCAAACACTTTTTCCCAGTCTGTGGCTTCCCTTTTTACCCTGTTGGAGAAGTTTCTGGATGTCCATAGGGATTTGATTCTTAGAAGGTCCCATTCATCTATTTTATCTTCTCCTGGTTGTAGGTTTTTCAGGATACTTGGAAGACTGTTTATGTTGTGGATTAGGACTACCAGAGTTCTTCCCAGCTTTTCTTTAATAAAGTTTATAGTCCTTGGTTTTAGTCCCAGGTCCATGATCCACCTTGAGTTGGTTTTTGTATATGGAGTGAGGTGTGGATCTTGCTTGAGTCTTCTGCAGATAGTTTTCCAATTTTGCCAACACCATATGTTTAAAAAATTCCTAGTCCACAATGTCAAGGAGCTGGAGGTGCTGCTGATGTGTAACAAATCTTACTGTGCTGAGATTGCGCACAATGTTTCCTCCAAGAACCGCAAAGCCATTGTGGAAAGAGCAGCCCGGCTGGCCATTAGAGTCACCAATCCCAATGCCAGACTGCGCAGCGAAGAAAATGAATAGAAAGCTTGTTTGCACATTTTATTTGTGCTAAATAAACCATAAAAACTGCCAAAAAAAAAAAAAGGCTAACATTTCCCCACTTAACTGATTTCATCTCCTTATCAAAAATCACTTGATCATAAGTAGATGGGCTGATTTCCAGGTTCTCCGTTCTATTCCATTGATCTATGTGTCTGTCATTATACCAGTACCATGCTGTCTTAACTACCATGGCAGTGTAGTAGGATTTTAAATCAGGGCATGAGGTGCCTCCTACCTTTTTTTCTATTTTTAAGGAGTGCTTTGCTTATTCGGGGCTTCTTTCCATTCCAAATGAAACTGGAGATTGCTTTTTCTACCTCATTGAAGAATGGGATTGGTATTTGTATTGGTATTGCATTGAACTTGTAAAATTGCCATTTTCACAGTATTGAGTCTTGCTGTCCATGAGCAAAGGATATTCTACTTCTCCAGGTCTCTTTTTGTTTCTTGTAGTAATGTTTTGTAATTTTATTTGAATAGATCCTTTGTGCTTCTGGTTAGATTTACACCCAAATATTTTCTCTTGTGATTAGCTATTGTGAAAGATACTGTTTTTCTTAACTCTGGTTCTGTATTCTCTTTGTCACTGTAGAGAAATCCAATTGATTTGTGTATGTTGATCTTGTATCCTGCTACTTTGCTGAACTGGTCAACTATGTCCAATAGTTTTCTTGCTGAGCCTTTACGGTTTTCTAAGTATACTATCATGTCATCTGCACAGAGGGATAATTTTACCTCCTCTTTGCCAATTTGGATACCTATTATGTCCTTCTCTTACCTTATTGCTATTGCTAAGACTTCCAATACAATATTGAATAAGAGAGGTGATAGTGGGCATTCTTGCCTAGTTCCTGTTCTTAAAGGGAATGCCTTTAACATCTCTCCATTGAGAACAATGTTGGCTCTTGGGTTTTCATAAATATATTGAACAAATTCCCCTTTAGTTCTATTTTGTTGAGTGTTTTAATCAGGAAAGGGTGTTGGATTTTGTCAAAGGCCTTTTCTGCATCAATTGATAGGATCATGTGGTTCTTATTTTTTCTTTGTTAATATGACGAATTACATTAATTGTTTTTTCTTATATTGAACCATCCTTGCATACCTGTTATGAATCTCACTTGGTCATGATGGATTATTTCTTTGATGTGTCATTGGATTCTATTGGCCAACAATTTATTCAGAATTTTTGCATCTATGTTCATAAGAGATATTGGCCTATAGTTTTCTATTTTGGTGATGTCCTTTCCTGGCAAGAGTGTGATTTTTTAGACAAGTTCTTGCTCCTCTCAAAGCTGGTCCTTTGTCTAAAAAACTAGGACAAATACCTACCCCCGAGATTTGGTAAAGAATCAAATAAAGCAAAATAAAAGGATGCCCAAGCCTTGGGAAAGCCAGAGTAAACTACTTCAACAGCTATCTGGTGAGGATAAACCTGAGCCAGGCTCTATTCTGAGAGCAGGAACACACAGAATAGGACCAAAAACAGCTCACAGTTGAAGATGATAACTGCACTGGAGTGATTTCTGAAAACAGCTCTTCCTGAAGAAGCCTGTCTCTACTTATGAAGCCACCATATTCTCTATCATGTCAGAACCTCAGAATTCTTATTGACAGCAACCACATACACACACTGCTATCCTTCCTTTCTCACTGCTCCTTTCTCTGTTTCCATCACTACTGGACTTTACCCTTCTTAAGGCCTCCTTCTTCCTCTCTAGAAAATGCATTTGGATCAGATGGTTTTCCAGGCCTTCCAAGTAGCCATTACTGATTCTATAGTATTCTGGTTTCTTTTGTAATCAAATTCTCTTTGACTAAGGATACTGGACAAGAAAATAAGCCTACATATGAATGAAGACCTTTATCAATTACTTGGCCTGTCCTCATGGAAACTGAGGCACGACATTTAACTCTCTGGTCCTGTTTGGCCATATCCACAACTTCAGGCTCCCTCCACTCTTCACCTGGGCTGTTAGTTCTCAATCATGTGCCTCTGCTAATCCTGCTTCCTTAGACTGGAAGATACCCTTCTTTTCCTCATCTCCTAGCCAATCCTCTGTTACCTTTAAAACTCAGAGCACAAGTTACCGCTTCTCCAGCTCATCTCATTTTGCACTCAACACACTAGAGAACACATACTTAGGCACTACATTTTCCAACACTGTGCCCCAGCCCCTTAGGCCAGTTGGTGGGAAATGGATAGAATTGAACTTGACTTAAAGTCATTTGCAAACATTCCCAGTATCAGTGAAAAACAATGTATGTGAACTTTGTAAATAAATTAGTTTGAAATTTGAAAAATTTTTTAAAATTCCCAGCATCAGGAACGAGAGCTGGGGGGATGGGAGGGTGGGGGATATGTACAGGGAGGGGGTGCAAGATGTGGGATGGCGAATCCAGATCCTACCCCCATTATCTTTTTCCAGCTGTCCCAAGTGGTATAGAGAGGACTCTGTGAGAGCAGAGGCATCCAGACCAGCTGTACTCTTCACCTTGTGGCAGTGGGGGGGGGTGGCCTAGGGCAGGGATGCTCTCCAAGAGTCAGGCTTCCCAAGAAGGACCCTCAGGGAACCCTGGAGGCTCTGTCCGTGTTGGTTCTGCTGCTCAAACATGTTTCCTCTTTTCCTTCGCCAGCCTAGCCCCTGATTTTCTAGGGTTTGAAGGTAAGCCACCCTTCCTTCTGTTCCCTTTCCTCGAGTGCCTGTAAATATAGTGGGAATCTGGCCTTCTGAATGAGCTGGGAGGAGACAAAGCAAGCCACCTACCCCCACGCCTGCTGAGTGCCCAGTTCATATTCCTGCTGTGACTGTATCTAAATTTGCAAATCGTCACCCTGCGCCCCACCATCATGTGTCATCTTTTATGCATGGCCACCTCTGCAGTGCTGCTGGCCAGTTGCTATGCAACCAATGACAGCGCCATGGGGGCCTGACATTAGCGAAAGCAAATTGACCAGAGGAGCCCTCATCCCGCATGCAAAGCAGCCAGAGCTTCAGTCTTCAGAGAAATTGCCTGAGCAGAGGCCTGGCCACTCTCCTTCTATCAGGGGCCAGACCTTCTGTCCACCATCGTCCTAGCCTAAGCTGCAGAAACCCTGGCCCTTCTACATTTCCTGAAAAGGCTGAAATTTAGACAACAAAAAACTACTCCAGAGGGAGAAGATGGATGAATGTGCCTTCATGTTCCAAAATTCTGAAACTCCAGTGTAAAGGACACTCTACTCCAGGCAAGGAAGTGTACTACTATTCATCAAACACCTACTATGTGCTAGGTTCAAGAGCAGCATAATGCAAAAGACTCATTTCCTAGATTGCAGCCCAGCTCCACTAGTACTTAGCTTCGTGTTGTGAATGCAAATCATTTCTCAATACTGAGTCCTAGACACTGAAAGGGGCTCTTAAATATCTTAGAGGGAGATAAAAGGGTCAGTAATGGGTTGAAGAGGGAAGGAAGCCAGCAGGAGTGAGAGGATGAGAAGAAGGGAGGGAGGAAAAGAAGAAGGAAAGATACTGCCTTGCATACCTAATATTGAAGTTTCTAAGTCTCCTACTGTGAGCAAAGAGGAAATTAGGAACTAGAAGGTCTTTCACCCTTTCTGCTCAGCCCTTCATGTCCTACATCCTACATAGATTCCCCAGGAATTTCTCCTTGAAGTCCCCAGGAATTCAACCTCATAATTCCCCGCTTAAGCATATATTTTATATATGCTTAAGCAAATATTATAGCAAATGTTGTTATTTGCCATCGAGTCTAGTACGAGTCACAGTGACCCTATGAACAACACCCTGTCCTACCCTGTGTCGTCATCATCTCTGAGACACTTGAGCCCATTACTGAAGTTACTGTGTCAGTTCGTCTCATTGAAAGTCTTCTCTTTTGCTGGCACTCCACCTTTCTCAGCATAATGCCCTTTTCCAAAGAATTGCCTTTCCTAGCATCATGTCCAAAGTATGAGAGAAAGAGCATCGTTATTTTTGCCTTCAAGGAGCACTGTGGTTGCACTTTTTACAAGACATACCTGTTTGTTCTTCTGACAGTCCATGGGATACTCAGTACTCTTCTTTAACACCACAACTCAAAAGCATCAATTCTTTCTCTGGTATCCTTTTTCACTGTCCCGCTCTCAGATGTATAACAAATGATTGAAAAAACTATGGCCTGAATCAGGTACATCTTGGTCTTTACCTTGACATCATTGCTCTTAAATATTTTGGAGAGGTCCTTGACAGTGAACTTGCTCAAGGTGATATGTCTTCTGATCTCCTGACTGCTGGTGCCAAGGTTGTTGATTGTTGATCCATAGAATCATTGACAGCTTCAATCCTTTCTCCATCTATCATGATGTTGTCTGTTGGCCCCATGTTGTGAGTGACTAAGATACTATCTATATGCATACAAGGAAGATCTGTTAATATGACTATTATATGCACCAACAGCTAAAGCTAAAGCATAGAAAATTGAGGATTTCTACCAACCTTTGTCATCTGAAACTAACCAAACATGCAATAAAGGTGCACTAATAATTATCGGTGGCTAGAATAAAAAAAAATGTGGAAGGAAAGGTAGTTAGAAAGTACAGATGTGGTGATAGAAATGAGGCCAGAAATGGAATGGTTTAATTTTGTAT
This sequence comes from Elephantulus edwardii, assembly GCF_000299155.1. NCBI lineage: Eukaryota > Metazoa > Chordata > Mammalia > Macroscelidea > Macroscelididae > Elephantulus > Elephantulus edwardii. Next base: position 4,909,881 of record NW_006399755.1, read on the forward strand.
ACTCAATGATTTATTTATAGCAAATATCTTTTTTGAAAGCCACAAAAGGAGACTTTACACATGGACTTCACCTATGGGACTGCACAGTAATGAGATAGCCTATGTCTGTTCAAAAAAAAATCCTATGAAAAGTATAATATCAGCAATAGAAACACCAGACCAGATGCTGATTGTGTAACAGACTATCAATTATTCAGGTGCAAGTTCAAATTGAAGCTGAAGAGGGAGCTCTGGGGGGGCCTAGTGGCAAGAAGATGTGTTGCAATCCCATAGGTGTCCAGTTTAAATCCACCAGATGCTTTGCTGGAGAAGGAGGGGCAGTCAGATCCAATTCAGTGGTGTACACACACACACACACACACACACACACACCCCAAATAATAACAATAATGATTTTTTTTAAAAATTGAAGCTGAAGAAAATTAACATTTGCCCACAGGAACCAAAACACAGCCGTGAGTCTTATCCCATCTGAATTTAAGAATCATCTTAATAATAAATAGGTTTGAGGCACAGAACATCAATGATTGAAGACCAGAGAAACTGTGAAAAGACATCAAAGGTTTTATCCATGAATAGAGTGAAAGGTTATTACAAAGACAAAGGAGAAAAGAAAAACCTAAATGGATAACAGAAGAGAATATGAAAATTGTATTAGAGTGTCAAGAAATCAAAACAAAAGAAATGTTGAAGTAAAAGAGAGAGCTGAACAGAAGATTTCAAAGGGTAGCTAAAGAAGACAAAGCAAAATGTTATCATGAAATGTGCAAAGAGCTAGAATCATAGAATTAGAAGAGAAGAACTTGCTCAGCATTCCTCAAGCTAAAAGAACTGAAAACAAATTCAAGCCTCAAGTCTAAATAAATACTGAGAGATACTGTGGGATAAATCTTGAATGGCCTTTTTTCAAGCTGTCAGGAAGATTGTGGACATTCAGACGAAGAATGCCTACCAGAAGCAGCTAACCAAAGCACTGAGTGATTCTCAAATCCTGACTCTCACCTCCTCTACTGTGTGACTACATCTATCCTTTTGCCTTGCAATTTTCTGTCTGTAAAAAGGACATGATGTTGTCTGCCTCGTATTGTTACATGAATAACATGCAAAAATGGCATAATAGAGAATCAGTAAAGGTCTTTCTTCTCCCAGCTTCTCAGTGTCTCTCAAGTGCCAACAGATCCAGTCAGCTTCCTTAGCTTCACCTAGCCCAAGGGCACCTTCTTCCATCCCTGCAGCTTACCACATTTTCCAGCTGCTGGTTGTTCCTAGCAAGCCCTTCCTCTAGCGTTTTGCTTCCTTGCTTTTTTTCTTTTTACAACCAAGGCTTCATTTTTTTTTCTCTCTCTTTTTTTAATTGATCTGTTTACAAAGTTCATTTATATTGTGTTTCACACTTCATTCACACTGTGTTCCATACAATCATTCTCAAGACTCATGTTTTCTACAATTAATCATTGTTGGACATTGCCCATCATTATCCTGTATTTTCACCCAGATCCTTCCCACTTCCTTCCCCAGTTCCCTCAACTCCCAAACGGTGCAACTCTGTGGTTTCATCCCCACCCATGCTGAGTCCTCCCCCCACCTTGAGTTCTTATACATGTTTTACTAGTTGTCCTTCTATTTTTACAATAATAGTCTTATGCAGTATTAGTCCTTATGAGACTATGTTAGTTCACTCATCATAATGCTCTCCAGCCTTTCCTAAGAAATGTAGTATTTTTTTAATAGCTCATTTCTTTTAAAATCACCAGTCAGGACTCACAAAATAAAATTCTAGTTCAACAGACAAGCCTACTTCATTTATCTGAGATCAGAAAAGCTAGATAGTACCTTATTACCACTACAAAACATTTTAACTTGGGAAAGAAAAGAGTGTCCGGAACAGAACTAGAAGAAATTTTAAATAAAAAATTTAAAAAAAAAGACCAAGCCTACTGGATTTGTAAAGACTATTGTTTGTGGCTGACTCTGAGAAGAATGGAAACCTCAGAACATTTGATTGTGTTTATGCAAAACAATACTTGGACAAAAAGGCAGTCATCAGAACAGAGCAAGGAGATGCAGCATGGTTCAAAATTGGGAAGGGGGTCCACCAGGAATGTATTCTGTCTCCATACCTTTTCAATCTGTATGCAGAACAGACCATCTGAGACACTGGACTGAATGAGGAGGAATGTGGCATCAACATTGGAGGAAGATTCATCAACAACCTGCATTATGTAGATGACACAACCCTGCTTACTGAAACTGAGGAGGACCTGAAGCACTTGCTGCAGAGGGTCAAGTACAATACAAATTGAAGCTCAACACCAAGAAAACAAAGTTTCTTACCACTGGGCCAATTGGCAGCTTCAGTATGGCTGGTGAAGAGATTGAGAGAGTGAGCATTTTTCGTTTGCTTGGCTCTACAATCAACACTGTTGGTACCAGCAGCCAGGAAATCAAGAGACAAATCGCACTGGGAAAGTCAGCTGTTAGGGACCACTCCAGAGTATTGAAGAGCAACGACATCAGGCTGGAGACTAAGGTGTACCTGATCCAGGCTACAAACTTCGCAATTGTGTGCTATATGTCAGAGAGCTGACAGTGACAAGGGATGAGAGAAGGAGAATTGATGCCTTTGAGCTGTGGTGCTTGAGAAGAGTGTTGGGCTGCTAGGAGAACAAGCAGGTTTGTTCTGGAGAGGGTGAAGCCATGCTGCTCCTGGGAGCCAAGGATTCTGAAGCTTTGTCTGACATACTTTAGGCATGTTTCAAGGAGGAACCAGTCCTTGGAGAGGGACACCATGTTTGGGAGAGTGGAGGAACAGCACAGGAGAGGAAGACCATCAATGAGATAGATCGATTCAGTGATTGGGGTAGTGGGAGTAGTTGTGTCAGAGACAATGAGGTTGGCACAGGCTAGAGCAGGGTTTAGGGCTTTTGTACATAGGATCGCTATGAGTCGCAAGCCACTTGACTGGCACATAACAACAAACAACAATCGTTGTTGTCATTATCATCATTGTTGTTGTATATGCCCTCAAGTCAGAACTGACTCATGACTGACCCTCCAGCAAGTTTTTAGAGGCAGTAAATCTAAAGGGAGGAAACTGTCCATCTTTCTTCCATGGAGCAGCTGGTGGATTCAAACCACCTACCTATGAATTAGCAACACAGCTCTCTACCACTAGATCCCCACAGCCCCCTCATAGAGTCTAGAACTCTTAAGACTGTCACTTGAATTATAGTTAAACTTTGAACTGAAACCACTCTCAAAGATTTCCTTTTAGCTAAATAAGAGTTTGGCTCATAAGATAAACAGTATCTTCCAAGAGTATTTGCTCTTTCAAAAGAAACCATAATTCAGGCTATACTCATGGATTTCACTTGATGGTATGCACAGGAATCAGATTGATTACATCTGTGCAAGGCATCACTTGAGAACTTCAATATCAGCAGTGAAAACTAGACCATCAACTAACTACTCATATACAAATTCAAATAAAAGCTAAATAAGTACAAATCAAATCCACAGGAATAAAAACCTGATCTTCAATTTATCCCACCTGAATTTAAAAACCAACTCAGGAACAGATTTGAGGCCTCAAACACTAATGAAAGACCAGATGAGCTGTGGGAGCATATTAAGAATATAATTCATGAGTAATATCCAAATAAAGGTGACCCAGAAGAGTGTGAAAATTATTGTACAATATCACATGCAAGTAAAATCCTGCTGAAGATTATCCAGAACTGACTGGAATAGTACATGGACAGAGAACTATCAGAAATACAAGCTGGGTTTAGAAGAGGTCATGACAGTAGAGACATTATTA
>NW_006399755.1:4914970-4915759 GCF_000299155.1 Elephantulus edwardii
TTTTTTTTTTTTTTTTTTTTTTTGCACACTACAATAAACAAATATATTTCTAGAGAGAAAGATACAGAAAACTGGGAGAAAGTCTCTCATTTTGGTAGAGAGCTACTTTGACGTGGCTAAGCCCCCAGTTTAACCCTGCTCAGTGATGAAGCCTATGTTCTGTTCCTAATTGCCCTCTTGTCCTGTGTGGGTGTCTGGCACAGCCCTGCAGAGCTCCAAGCTAGTCACCTGGACCTCTCTGAGGCCACATCACCCTATTTCCCATACAATATCACATGCAAAGAGCCTATTCGACTGCTTGCTTCATCTCAGGGACTGCAATGTGCAGAACAGCTAGGATGCCATCTTGCTGGCCTTGAGGACGGCACTGAAGCACCACACCTCGGGAATCAGGCCTCTAGGGGTGCACACATGAGACTGCTCGGGGTTTCTCCAGGGGCTAGAACTTAACTCGATCTGTAGCTGAGTCCTTTCTGGGTTGGCGTTTCGGGAATCTTCCAAGCTCAAGTCAACTCTGTTGCTTATCAGACAGACCAGGACACCAAGTCCTACCTAATGGCCCCATGATCATTGGCTGGTTTGAGAGGATCCAACAATAAACTCCTTCCCTAGTTACTCTGTGGAAAAGAGAGGATTAACGTTATGAGTTGCTATCAAGTTGACTATGACTCATAGCGACCTTGTGAACAACAAATTCAAACCTTACACAAACACTGCACTATCCTCACAATATCTACCACATTCAAGACCATTATTGAAAGGTTTTCCTCTCTTTCATTGACTTTCTCA
>NW_006399755.1:4915859-4916426 GCF_000299155.1 Elephantulus edwardii
ATCAGGTGCCTGTTAGTCTTTAAACAGATATCCTTGCCATTTAACACTTCAAAGAGGTTCTTGACAAGATTTGCCCAGTGCAAATCTTTTTTCTTTCTTTTTTTTTCTACCTTCTAAAAACCTGTATTGTAATTTTAACAGAAGTTTACAGAAAAGTTTACTTCTCATTAATTTATTGTGGCACATTTTCCTTCCTCCCTCTCCCTTTCTCCTCCCCCAGTTCACCTTTTATTTTTTTTAATATTTATTTATTGTTGTACAATATCGTCTCTCCTCCCCCACCTGCCTTGTCCTCAGTTCACTTTGTAATGCAACGCTTATTCTGGACTGTTGTCATATATATAATGCCTAATCATATATTCCTTTTAAAAGTTCTTTTCTTAATCTGTTCCAATGCAGTGTTTGTTATCTATCCCATTTTTTTCCTAGATTCCCTTTTTTCCTAGCTTCCCCCATCCCCCATGTCAGTCCCAATTTATAACAGTGGTGTTATGCAGTATTTGTCCTTTTGTGACTGAGATATTTTGCTCAGCATAATGTCCTCCAGGGTCACCCATGTTGTGTAAT
>NW_006399755.1:4918077-4920384 GCF_000299155.1 Elephantulus edwardii
ATACCATCTATTCCTGAGGCCTTATTTTTCGCTATTTCTTTCAAAGCAGCTTGAACTTCTTCCTTCATCACCATAGGCTCTTGCTCATATGTTGTTTCATTAAATTCTTCTGTATCTTCCAATTCCTTTTGAAACAGTGACTCAGTATATTCTTTCCATCTTCTTTTAATACTTCCTGGATCATTTAATATTCTGCCTAAAGCATCTTTGATTATAGCGACTTGAGGTTTGAATTTGTTCTTCAGTTCCTTAAGCTTAAGAAACCCTGAACGTGTTTAGCCCTTTTGATTTTCTGACTCCAGATCCTTGCACATTTCATTGTAATATTTTGACATTTCTATTTCCAATTTTTTGAAAAAGCACCAGACCTCCTTCCATAGTGGCTGCTCCCAGTAGCAGTGAATAAAGGTTCAAATCTCTTCACAATGTTGCTAGCATTTGTCGTTTGCTGCTCTGTTAAACTTTACTGTTATTGCTGGGGTGTGATGATATCCTAGAGTTGTTTTGTTTTTAATCTCTCTGATAGCTTTGGATTTTGAACATTTCTTCATATGTTTGTTGCCATCTGAATGTCTTCTTCGGTGTAGTGTCTGTTCACATCCTGTGCCCATTTTGTGATTGGTTTGTTTACCTTTTTCTTGTTGAGGTGCTGTAATATTTTATAAATTTTAGATATGAGTCCCTTATCAGATATGTCATTGCCAAATACTTTTCCTGGTCTGTTGGCTTCCTTTATATGCAGTTAGAGAAAGTTTTTGATGTGTATAGGAAACTGATTCTTAGAAGGTTCCATTAATCTCTTTTATTCTCTCCTGGTTGCAGATTCTGGTAAACGCTTATGAAAAACCAATACAATATTTTAAGGGGGGAGGGGGGAATTAGGTAAACCTGTCCATTAAACTGTTCCACTGAAATTTCTTAGTGACGTAAGTAGAGAACCAAGAAGTAGCACTTCCTTCTCCATGGTGAGTTTGAGAAGCTTTCTCAAATTAAAAAAAATTATCTCTCTCAAATCCCTCTCATTGATGGTATCAGCTGTGGCCTCTGAAGCCTTGAAACTACATCTCACCTTTGGCTTGTCCAAGAAAGCAACCTCAGAATATACAGCTCTTGGACTTGCAAAGTCCAACAAGGACTCTAGGTGCCATCAAGACATCTTGGTTTTGACCAATTTTTAACAGTTCACAACCATCATCTAATTCACAACTACTTGTTAACATACTAGTCAATTCACTTATGCCATCCATTTGTAACCATAGCAGATTCTCCACTGGATTTTCTGAGACTGTAAATGACATGAGAGAAGGTTATTCTTTTTTCTCCCACAAAGCTGCTTGTAGATTAGAACCTCTAGAGAGGTGTGGCCTTTGGGTTAACAATGCAACTCCATGGTCTATGCCACCAGAGTTCACTTAATATACCAGTAGTAGACATACTCACATAAATAGTTACTATGCTCACTTGCTGAAGCTGAAACTGAAACTCACAGAAGAAAAATTACCTGGGTCAGATATGCAGTTCTATGTGAAAACAGGCTATAGAGATGCAATGTATGAAATTTGTATATATCCCAATTATTGTTGATAATTCAGACTTATTTATTCATTGAAAATTATCTACAAGTTCCAGGTATTATGGGCTAAATTGTGCATTTAAAAACAATTGTTAAAATGCTAGTCATGGGGTGTAACCTAATTTGGAAATAAGATCTTTGAAGATGTTATCGGCTAACTACTGGGGTAGGGTAGATCCACATCCAATATTGTTGGTGTCCTTACAAAAGATGAGGAAAAACATAGAGGGGAAACAGCCATGTGGAAATGTATCTCTACAGGCCAAGAAACACCTGAGGCTACCAGAAGCAAAAGGAGAGGTGAGCAAATCTTTCCCTAGAGTCTTTGATGAGAATATGGCTCAACCAACCTTGTAATCAAACTAAAAAAAAAAAAAAAAATCAAACTAATAGCCTCCAGAACTGTGATGCAATAAATTTCTGTTCTTATCAGTCACCGAATTAATAGTATTTTGTTATGACAATTTGAAGAGGCTCATACACTAGGCAAGTCATCTACCCTTTTCTTATAAGAGAAAAGCCTTTACCAAGCCCAGGATGAGAGAGTGTGTGGAAAAGATGGTGGAGGTATTGAGAGAATGCTCAGAGAGCATTGTTTCAGCTATGTATCCTGGGCCAGCCTGGAGACTCCACTCTACAAGTTTGGCTCCTAGGGTCTGATGGCAGTTACATCTTGATGGCTGTCACATAAAGGAACTTTTTGGAGTCGTGTTTGATGTGTGTTACTGTTCTTT
>NW_006399755.1:4920949-4921942 GCF_000299155.1 Elephantulus edwardii
TGTGGACAGTGTTTAGTGGAACTCCCAGTTGTAAAACAGGTTTGGAAGCAGGAGTGCCATCAATTTCCTAAACCACACGCCTATGGAAAGTCTATGAACTTGGAGTAATAATGATAGTTATGGAAAATCATTAGGTCTTTGTTCAGTCGCTATGAGTCATGCTCTTGCTCGACTCCACGGTAATCAACAACAACATGTATCCTTAGGCAAGGGACTCCATTCTCCTGAGTCCACATTTCCTTTCTCTGAAATGTAAGATAAGATTATCTACCCAACAGCACAATTTCTAGGTCTATTTTGAAGGACAAAAATGATACAGACACCAAAGGGCTCAGGCATGACATTTATAAGGTATTGGCATCTCCTTAAAAGTGGCATTCCTTCAAACCAGAGGTTCACAAACTGTTCCTGACAGATGCATTTCCTTAATTACTCAATGTTGAGAACAAATGTTGTTATTGCTGTTGTTGTTTCAAGGGAGATATGCCAATTGTATTGCCTTCCTGTTGTATTGAAAAGCATTTTTTCATTATTTGGACTAATTTCTAAACAAATTAAAAACTGTTGTAGCAGTCAAGCTCTGACTGTTCCATCTATTAGATTCAGAAGATGGCAAATTCCTTAAAACACAGATATAAACAATTCTGGTAACACAATCTGATTTTATAATTAATTTTCTGCCTGGGAAAGCAAAAATTCTCCTTCCCACTTTCTTTGCCCTCTAGTTTCTAACTTTTTCTTCCCACTGTGGCAGATTTTTTAAGAAAAAGCAGATTCTATTACCTGGAATCCTGTTATATTTAAAAAAGACAAGTATCTCTCCAAATGTCCTTTTGGAAAAGAGAGTTTGTTGGTTGTTTTTTTAACTGTTGAAAATAAACATAGCAAAATATGCATCAATAAATTCTTCATGTATACTTTACGCTTATAAGAAGATAATGATCTGGGCAATGTCCAGATCCTCATTGCTTATATGAGACAAGGGATTTTTTT
>NW_006399755.1:4924107-4925008 GCF_000299155.1 Elephantulus edwardii
CAGGATAGAGCAGGGTTTAGGGCTGTTGTGCATAGGGTCACTATGAGTCACAAACGGCTCGAGGGCACATAACAACAACAACATTATGTTTCATTCATATACATTATGTTTTATACAATCTTTCATTTACATTGTGTTTCATATAGAACATTTTAGTCATACATGTGTAACTTTTTTCATTTTTAAATTTTATTCTGATGTATTTACATGATTTGAATGCACTGTTTCTCACAAAAGAGCTTTCACATTTCCTTCACTCCACCCATCCATTGAATAGTGCAACCCTTTGATTAACACCCTACCCCCCCCATCCTCACCCCTCTATTTCCATCCTCCCTGCCCCCTTGGATCCTCATACTCATTGTATAATAATGGTTTTATACACTATTTGCTCTTTTGAGACTGAGTTAGTTCACTCAGCATCATTTTCTCCAGTCCCTCCCAAGTTAGGTAGTAATTTATAAAATCAAGTTTTTGAGCAAGTAAATTTGCCTCTGAGGTGGCCTTCCTTCTTTACAGAATGCCTTGGGGTCATGATCTGTCAGGAAAGAAAAACAAACAAATTCTAGATGTACAACTTAGTAATAATGATTATGTTCTATAAACTGGGCAACCATCCTCACCCTCATTCCAGAGCTTTGCCTCCCTCATTAACATAAACTCACTTCTCCCTAAGGTTTTTTAGCTAACCTTTAAAATCACTGTAATCACTTTGAATCCACATAGATGACTTCTAAAGGGCACAATGCTCAAGGCAGGAATTCTTTACTAATAAAGTTAAACTCTTTGGTATAAATAAAACTTCAGGAGACAATTTTAGATTAAGGATTAAAGATTATCTCAAGGCAATAGTTTCAGACGCTTATTCAGCCTCAATGGCTACAGAGGGTCTGTTGTTGTT
>NW_006399755.1:4927378-4928457 GCF_000299155.1 Elephantulus edwardii
CCTGGTTTAACCCTCTCTAGGATGAATCTGTTTGTTTTCTTGGCAGTCCCTGGTACATTCGATACTCTTCTCCAGCACCACAGCTCAAAGGCATCAATTCTCCTTCTTTCCTCCCTAGTCATTGTCCAACTCTCTGATGCATAACAAGTGATTGCAGAAACTATGGCCTGTATCAGGCGGACCTTAGTCTCCAGAGAGACAGAGGTCCAAGTATAGGTTTCGCATACACACAATCAAATGTTCTGGGATTCCCATTCTTCTCAGAGTCAGCCAAACCCACAACTGACCCTCCAAAAGGTTTTCAGAGGCAATAAATCACACAGGGGGAGATTGCCCATCTTTCTCTCACAGAGGAGCTATGGATTCAAACTGAATACTTTGCATTGACAAAACAATTCCTTACCATGGAGCCACCAAAGCTCCCTAAAAAATTAAAGTTCTCTTCTTCATTTTTTTCCCTTTTTTATCAAAAGTCTTCTGCAGAAACTTTTATCAACGTGTTTAGTAATGGTAGCCAGGAATCATCCAGTTCTGGTTTTATTATCAAATATTCTTTGATCACAGAGAGGGCCACAGTATAAGTATACAAGAAATGCCTTTATTTTATAATTTTATCAAGTTTGTTTATTCCCCTACCCCAACCCAGTGCAATCATAGTGAATATATCTTTACCAGGACATAACTAGTCAGTAAATCATACCTGACTAGCAGCCTGTAGACGTCTCATATTATGCTAGCCCATAGGTAGACATGGACTTACACTGAAAATCTAATATGGTTAAACTGATAAAAAGATGAAAGGGAAACAAACATGCAAAGAGTTGTTTAAGTATCAAAAGAGTTGGCTGGACAAAACTCTTTGTAAAATGTTGGACATATTAGGTGAATCTACTGCTTAGTATCTGCTGTCAGGAAATCAGGAGATGAATTACATTGGAACAATATCACTAATATCATGTTGTTGTTGTTGTTGTTATGTGCCGTCGGAGTCGCCTGCGACTCATAGCGACCCTATGTACAACAGCCCTAAACTCCGCTCTGTCCTGTGCCAATCGCACTGTCTCTGACACTCCCATCCC
>NW_006399755.1:4928576-4929192 GCF_000299155.1 Elephantulus edwardii
TGTCACAGTAGAGACATTATTGCCAATGTCAGATGGATCTTGGCAGAAAGCAGAGTACCAGAAGAATGTCTATCTGTACTTCATTAACTATGTATAGGTATTTGACTGTGTGGATCACAAAAAATTGTGGCTAACCTTGACGAGAATGGGAATCCCAGAATATTTGATTGTGCTCATGTGAAAATTATATGCAGACCAGGAAGCAGTCCTCATAACAGAGTAAGGAAACACTGCATGGTTCAAAATCAGGAAAGGAGTGTGTCAAGGATGTATCCTGTCTCCAAACATTTTCAGTCTGCATGCAGACCAGGTCATTCAGGAGGCTGGGTTTATGAAGAGGAATGTGGTATTGAAGGAAGAGTCATCAACAACTAGGTTATGCAAATGACACAACCTTGCCTGCTGAAACTAAGGATGACCTAAAACACTTGCTGCAGAATATCAAACACTGTAGTCTTCAATATGGATTAAAGTTTAATATCAAGAAAACAAAGAGTCTCATCACTAGGCCAATTAGCAGCACCATGATAGATGGAGAAGAGATTGAGGTTGTTAACAATTACAGCTTGCTAAGCTCCACAATCAATGCTCTTGGCACCAATAGTCAGGAAATCAA
>NW_006399755.1:4929692-4932369 GCF_000299155.1 Elephantulus edwardii
GATGAGATGGATGAGACAGTAACTGGGGCAAGGCGGGTAGGTATGTCAGAATCAGTTCTACTGACTCATGATAGTTTGCTATGAGTCACAGACAACTCAATGATGGCACATAGCAACAACAACATTGCATTGGACAAATGTGCTGTCAGGGACCTCTCCAAAATGCTAAAGATCAATGTTATCAGCTGGAAGACTAAGGTATGCTTGATTAAGGCCATGGTCTTAGTAGTTACCTGCTATGAGTAAGAAAGTTACACAATGAATAAGGATGACCAAAAAAGAATTGATGCCTTTGAGTTGTGGTGTTGGAGAAAAGTACTGACTACCTCATACACTGCCAACGGAACAAACATGTATTTCATGTAAAAGGTGCAGACAAAAAGCTCCTTGGAGGCAAGGATGATTGCACTCTCTCTCTCATAGTTTTGACATGTAGCTAGGCAAGACTAATCCCTGGAGATGGACATCATGATGAAAGGTCAGAGAAGTAGAGGAAAGTTCCCAACAAGATGGATTGACACAATGACTTCAGCAATGGGCTCTACTGTGTCAGAAATGATGAGGATGGCACAAGATATGGAACCGTTCAGGTCAGCTGTTCATAGAGTAAGTTGTACTTGATTCAACAGCAGCTAACAACAACGGTTTAGTGGCTGTGGCACTAGGGATATCATTGCTGATGTCAGACAGATCCTGACTGAAAGCAGAAAATACCGGAACAATGTCTCTTAGCGTTTTATTGACTATGCAAAACATGACAGTGAGGATCATAATAGACTATGGCTAATATTGAGTAGAATGGGAATTCCAGAACACATAATTGTGCTCATACAAGACCTAAACCTTGACCAACCATATGTTGTATGAACACAGCACGGGAACATGTTATATTAATAGAGTAAGGTAACAGTACATAGTTTAAAATTAAGAAAGTTTGTGTCAGAGTTGTATCCTCTCTCCATACCTATTCAATCTATATGCCAAGAAGCTGGACTGTATGAAGAAGAATGTGGCATCAGAATCAGAGTAAGACTCATCAACAACCTGTATTATGCCTATGGCACAACCCTGCTTGCTGCAAATGAGGAGTACTTGAAGCATAGAAGATCAAAGCCTACAGCCTTCAACATGGATTGCATCTCAACATCAAGAAAACCAAAATTCTCACCATTGGATATGAAGGCAACATCATGCAGATGGAGAAAAGACTGAAACTGTCAATTACTTCATCTTACTTGGCTCCATAAATCTGCAATCAGTGATCTCTCTAAAATATTGAGGAACAATGATATCAGTTTGAAGGCTAAGGTGCCAGACAATCATCTTTTCAATCACTTTTGATGCTGCTGAAAGCTAAACATTGTATAAGAATGACAAAACAAGAATTGATGCCTTTTGAGCTGTGGTGTTGAAGAAGAGTACTAAATATCCCATATTATTGTTGTCAGGCACTGTCAAGTTGAGTGTGACCCATAGAGACACTATGAGCAAAAGATCTGAACCCTTTTCTATCCTGCACCATCCTCACACTTACTGACACACAAAAGCCCATTGGAGCAGTCACTGTCTCAATCCACCTGGTTGAGGGTCTTCCTCTCCTTCACAGACCCTCCACCCTTCCCAGGATCATGTCCTTCTCCAAGGGCTAGCCCTTCCTAGCAACATGTCTGAAGTATGTGAGGTGAAGCCTCATCATTCTTGCCTCCAAAGAGCAATCCAGCTACACCCTTTCCAAGGCATAGCTCTTTTTTTCTCTTGGCTGGTCCATGGGATGTTCAGTGCTCTTATCCAACATCACAGCTCAAAGGCATCAATGCTTTTCCTGTGGTCCTTATCATTGTCCAGCTCTCAGATGCATAGCAAGTAATTGAAAAGACTATGACCTGAATTAGACATACCTTAGTCTCCAAACTGGCATCACTAAGACAGACTAGGAAGCAGGATGGGTGACCTACTTCCTAAATAACAGTCTTTTGAAAACCCAATGAAAATTAAAGAAAGAGGATAGTTATGGTAGTGTAATGGTAGAACCCAGATTGGAAGTCAGTTGAAATCAGGGAAATAAAAAACAAGCATGGTTTATCAATTGGAACATGGAATATACATAGCTTGAATGTTGAAAAACTGGAAATTATTAAAAAGGAAATGGTACGCATGAATATCGATATACAAGGCATTAGTGAGATGAGATGGCCCAGCTCTGGCGACTTTGAATCAGATAATCATATCATATACTATGCAAGGAATAAAAAACAGAGGAAGAATGGTATTGTATTCATACTAAAAAGATAAATTTAAAGTTCTATCCTGAAACACAATGTTGTAAGTAGTAGGATAACAGCCATATGCATACATGGAAGACCTGTTAACACAACTATAGTTCCAATATATGCTCCTACATCTAGAGCCAAAGCAGAAAAAAATTGAGAATTTTTACCAAATTTTGCAGTGCGAAATTGACCAAACATGCAATCAAGATGTATTAATGATAATTGGTGACTAGAATGCAAAAGTAGCAAATTCCATCTACCACTGGGTTGTTTTGCAACTTGGACGTTCGCATGCAAGGTAGAGGTAAAGTAAGGAACTGCTTATGAGGTTTTCCGTCCATTCCAACAACTAAGAAATAGTGAGAAGAGTTGGGACCTCAGAAGGCTTTTAGGACCAATTAGTAGGC
>NW_006399755.1:4933179-4935541 GCF_000299155.1 Elephantulus edwardii
CCCACAGCGTCCCTTTTCAGCAGGAAGTAGCTAAGAGAATACACCATCCCCCTTTCCTTATGAATCAGGGAGAAGTCTCTCTCGGGGAGGAGTGATAGGGAATGGCAAAGGACACACTGACAAAGAAGATTAATCAGAACTGGCTTCGACAAGCACTGTGGCAATTGAACAATTAAAACAGACATTCGGGGTGGGGGGAAGAAGAACGAACTGGGGAGGAGAGTAGAGAAAACAGTGCAACAATGAATGAATGAAAACCCAAAATCTCTGTAAATGTTCATTAAAATGAATAAAATTTAATAATAAAAAAAAGAATGCAAAAGTAGGAAACAGTGAAGAAGGAAGAGTAGTTGGAAAGTATGAACTTGGTGGTAGAAATGAGGCTGGAAAGAAAATTTTGCTTTTATAATGACTTATTCATTGCAAATACCTTTTCTAAAATATCCCATAGGATGCCCAAAAGAACAAAGAGATATGTTTTGAAGAAATTGCAGCCACAGTGCTCTTTGGAGATAGAGATAGCAAAGCTTTGTCTCACATATTTTGAGCATGTTACTAGGAGAGGCTTTTCCTTGGAGAAAGACATAATGCTTGGAAATATGGAGTGTTGGTAAAAGAGAGGAAGACTCTGAACCAGATGAAGTGACACAGTGACTGTGACAATGGGCTCACGTATATCAGAGACAATGAGAATGGCACAGAATAGGACAGGGTTCAGATCTGTTGTTCACAGGATCGTTATTAGTCTTACTTATTTTGAGGGCACCTAAAAACAATCATATGGTTTTGTCTACAGCTAAGATCTGGAGTCAATGTCAGGTCAAAATTATGGCTTAATGTGTGTCTAGGACCAAACCTTACAGTAGATAAAGGTCAAAGTTCAAGACATGACCAAGATGAATATCCAAACTGGAACCATTGTCAAGGTTTAATCTGTAGTCAGGATTAGACTGCAGTCTATGGCATGGGTCAACAGAACAGAGTGCACACTATGGCTGAGATCAGGACTCAGCCTATGACAGATATGATCAGAGTTAAGTTTCCATCTACAGCCAGGATCAGGTCTGAGGTGGAGGGTATGATCAGAGTTCTATATAAATTCAGAATTACGCCTAGGTCTATTCCTATCTAGTGTCAATTCCTATCTAGAGTCCACGACTAGTCTTTGGGGGGAGTCAAACTTAGCTGTGGTAAATGTCATGATTTAGTTTGAGATCCTGACAGTTGTGTTGTTTTTGTTATGTACTACTACCAAGTGGAAACTGACTCACTGCTGACCCTACAGTGGGTTTTCAGAGCTAATATATCTCATGGAAGGTGATTGCCTATCTTTCTCCCATAGAGCAGCTGGTGGATGTGAACTGTGTACCTTCAGTTTGGCAGTGCAGCTCCTTACCACTAGGCCATCAGAACTCCCTACATCATGCTACTAGGATAAATTATTTAGAAGATTCTATTTAAGTATTTTATAGTCTAGTCAGAGAGATGTTATTTTTGTTGTTGTTAGGGGCTGTCAAGTTGAGTACATAGCAACCCTATGAACAAAAGATTTTAACAGATCAGTCAGGTGATAAAGTCTGAATAGACTGAACAGATCAGTCAGTAACTGCTAATAACTAAAAACTGTCAACTAAAAAGACTTGTTATACAATTTTCCTATGAGAACACAGGAAAGAGTCATATTTCCAACCTGGATGGTCAGGGAAAGTCTTCTATAGATGGTAATGCTTAAAATGAATCCAAACTGTCCAACCACAAATGAACGGATTGAGAAATTATGATACATTCACACAATGGACTACTATGCAGCATGAAGGAGCAACAACTTTGTAAATTATTATCCAGCTTGGGAGGGACTGGAGAGCATTATGCTAAGTGAACTAACTCAGTCCCATAAGGATAAATATTGAATAAAACCATTGTTGTAGAATGAGTATAAGGATCCAGGAAGGTAGGAGAGGCTGGAAGCAGAGGGATGTGAATGTACAGGGGGAAGAGGGGATTAATCACTGGACTGTACAATTTGATGGAAGGAAGGGTGAGGGAAATTGAAAGAATTTGTTCAAATTTGTATTAGAATTTTTGTAAATAAAATAGTGAGGGGAATAGTCAGCTTGGAGAGGGGGAATGGAGGGAGTGGGGGTAAAATGTGCAACAATGAATAAATGAATGAATATCTAACTTTTCTGTAAACTTTAGTTAAAATGACAATTGTTGTTGTTATGTGCCGTCGAGCCACTTGCAACTTGTAGCTACCCTATGTACAACAGCTCTAAACTCTGTTCTGTCCTGTGCCAATCTCATTGTCTCTGACACACTAATCCTGATTGCCCCAGTCATCGAATCAATCCATCTCCTAGAG
>NW_006399755.1:4936641-4938309 GCF_000299155.1 Elephantulus edwardii
ATAATAATTCCTATACATTGTTTCTTTCCTATACATTGTGTTTTATACAATCTTTCATTTACAAAGTGTTTCATACAATCATTCATATACATTATATTTAACATTTTTTCTTCATTTTTTATTATATATACTGGTTTGCATACAGAGTTCATATACATTGCTTTTCACACCAGATCTTTCCCCTTTCCTTTACCCACCTCTCCCTCCATGCATCAAATTGTGTGACCCTATGATTAAGTTTCCACCACCTTGTATCCTTTTACTTGTTTTTAAATCATTTTCTTATACAGTATTTGTCCTTATGAGACTAAGTTAGTTCACTTAGCATAATGCTCTCCAGTCTCTCCCATATTAAGTAGTAACTTACAAAATCATTGCTCCTGCATGCTGTGTAGGATTCCATAGTGTGAATGCACCATAATTACTTAATCTATTCCGTTGTGGTTATGCATTTGGGCTATTTCCATGTTCTTGCTATGGTGCATAACACTGCTATGAAATTGGTGTACAAGTCTCTGTTTGTACCTAAGTTCTCATTCTCTCAGGGTATAGTTAAAGCAGTAGAATAGCTGGGTCATATGGAATTTCCATGTTCAGCTTTTTAGAAAACGTCAAACTGCCTTCCAGAGTAGTTGTACCATTTTACAATCCCACCAATAATGTATGAGAGTTCCTATCTCACCACATCCTCCTCAACATTTATTACCTATGCCCTGCTAAATTTTTGCCACTGCTACTGTGGTAAGATGGTATCTCATTGTGGTTTTGATTTGCATTGCTCTTATTGTCAGTGATTTTGAACATTTCTTCATGTGTCTGGTGGCCATCTGAATGTCCTCCTCTATGAAAAGGCTTTCCGTGTCTTTTGCCTATTTTGTAATCGGGTGATCAATTTTTTTCTTCTGGAGGCCCTATATGCTTCTGTAAACTTTCATGATAAGACCTTAGTCTGAGATGGTATTGCCAAATGTTAGTTCCCAGTCAGTAGGTTTTCTTTTTACTCTCTTGGGAAAAGCTTTTGATGAGCACAGAGATTTAATCTTTGGAAGGTTCATTCGTCAATTTTATCCTCTCCAGATTGTTCATTTCTGCTGTATTTGCAGAAGTCTTTATACCATAGACTGTGCCTTCTAAGCTTGGTTGCAGTTTGTCCATTATGAGCTTTATGGTTTGGAGCTTTATTCCGAGGTCTCTGATCCACCTTGAATTATTTTTTTTATGTATGGTGTGAGATGTAGATTCTGTTTCAGCTTTCTGCTCTTAGCAGTCCAGTTTTCCCAGCACCATTCGTTGAAGAGGTTGTCATTATTTTTTTATGGATTTTATTTCCTTGCCAAATATCAGTTGACCATAGATAGATGGGTCCATTTCTGGGTTCTCAATTCTGTTCCACTGGTCTATGTGTCTGTCATTGTACCAGTACCACACTGTCTTTGGTTACTACTGCTGTGTAGTAGGTTTTGAGGTCAGGGAGTGCTATGCCTCCCACTTCATTTTTGTTTTTCTGAAGTACTTTGCTTATTTGGGGTCTCTTTCTTCTCCAAATAAACTTGACAATTTCCCTTTCTATCTCCTTGAAAAATGAAGTTGGTATCTGTATTGGGATTGTGTCGAACATGTAGATTGCTTTTGGTAGGATCGTCATTTTTATAATATTGAGTTTTTTCT
>NW_006399755.1:4938694-4949027 GCF_000299155.1 Elephantulus edwardii
ATGCCCCTGTTGTTGTTGTTGTTATGTGCCGTCGAGTCACTTGCAACTCATAGCGACCCTATGTACAACAGCCCTAAACCCTGCTCTATCCTGTGCCTATCACACTGCCTCTGACACACCCATCCCAATTATCCCAGTCACTGAATCAATACCCCTACTCTACTAAATCTATCTACTTACGCTAATGTATTTTTTGTTGTTGAGTCCTTGGGGGTTTCTGTATACATTATCATACCATATATAGAGCAACAGTTTAACCGTCTCTTAGTTAATCAGGATGCCTTTTATTTTCTTCTCTTGTTGTATTACCCTAGCAAATATCTTCTTTTCTTTTTTTTTTTTTTTAGGGTTTCCAGTCATTCATTGTTGCACTTTTCTCCCTCCCTCCAATTCTCTCTTCTCCTTGAAAATAATAAGAAAAACACTTTCATTGTTATACAATCCCTCTCCCCGAGTCTACTCCACTATGCAGCCTTCACTCTGGACTTCTGTAATGACAAGAATACCTATTCATATGTCCCTTTTAAACAGTTCTCTCCCTCATATGTTTCAATGCAATATACATCATCCTCCCCTCCTTTTCTGTCTTCTCTCAACCCTAATGTCAGTCCCATATTACAACAGTGGTCCTATGCAATATTTGTCATTTTGTGACTGAGATATTTCATGCAGCATAATGTCCTCCAGGGTCATCCATTTTGCATAATATTTCATGAGTTCCTTGTTTTTCAATGCTGCATGGTATTCCATTGTGTGAATATACCACAGCTTCTCAATCCATTCGTTTGCTGATGGGCACTTGGGTTGTTTCCAGCTCTTTGCTATTGTGAACAAAGCCACGATAAACATGGGTGTGCATATATCTGCTTGGATGTCGGATATAATCTCTTTAGGGTATATTTCCAGTAGTGGAATCGCTGGGTCAAATGGTATTTCTATTTGCATCTTTTTGGGAAAGCGCCATACAGCCTTACATAGTGGTTGCACCATTTTACACTCCCACCAACAGTGAATAAGGGTTCCAGTTTCTCCACAACCTAGCCAATATTTGATGTTTGCTGTTCTGTTAAAATGTGCTATTCTTACTGGGATGAGATGATATCTCACAGTTGTTTTGATTTGAACCTCTCTTAGATCTAGGGATTTTGAACATTTCTTCACGTGTTTGTTTGCCATCTGAATGACAGTGAACATCCTTATCTGGACCCTGTTTTCAAGAAAAATGTTTTTAGTCTTTCTCCATTGAGAATGACATTGGCTCTTGGATTTTTCTATATACTTTTGAGTGTGTTGAGGAAATTCCCTTCTATTCCAATTTTTCTGAGTGTCTTAAATAGGAAGGGGTGTTGGATTTGTCAAATGTCTTTTTTGCATCAATTTCTAGGATCATATGGTTCTTATTATTTGTTTTTTGATGTGGTGAATTACGTTGATTATTTTTCTTATGGTGAACCATCCTTGCATACCTCTTATGAATCACACCTGGTCATGATGAATTTTTTTATATGCTTTTAGATTCTACTGGCTTGGGTTTTGTTAAGAACTTTTGCATCTATGTTCATGAGAGATATTGTTCTGTAGTTTTCTTTTTTGGTAATATCTTTGCCTGGTTTTGGTATTAGGGTTATGCTTGCTTCATAGAATATGTCTGGGGGTGTTCCTACTTTTTCTATATTTTGAAATAACTTAAGTATACTTGGTAGAATTTAGCTGTGAAGCCATCAGGTTCAAGACACTTTTTGTGGGGTAGTCTTTTGATGACCTACTCAGTTTCTTCTTTTATGATGGGCATATTCAAGTGTTCTCCATCTGACCATGTCAATTTGGTAGGGCATAAGTTTCAAGGAATTTGTCCATTTCCTCTAAGCTTTCAAATTTATCTGAGTAGAGCTTTTCATAATATTCTGATATTATCTATTTAATTTCCTCTACTTCTGCTGTGATGTCACTTTTAACATTCTTTAATAGAAATATTTGTGCCTCCTTTTTTTTTTCATTCTCTTTTGTTAAGTGTGCCAGTGGTTTGTCAATTTTATTGACCCTTTTAAAAAACAAGCTCCTGGTCTTGTTGATGGTTTCAATCATTTTTCTGTTTTCCATCTCATTGATTTCAGCTCATATCCATATACTTTTCTTTCTTCTAGAGGCTGTTGGGTTAGATTCTTCTTCTTTTTCTATTTGATAAAGGTATTGGTTTGGATCGTTTACTTTGTTTCTTTCTTCATTTTTTATGTGTTTGCCTATTGCTATGAACTGCCTCCTGAGGGCTGCCTTAGCTGCATTCCAGAGGTTTTGGTATGCTGTATTTTCATTATCATTCTTTATTTCCTCTATTATCAAATTGTGTTCTGTTGTTGGCTTTTCTAATATACCATAGAGTCAGAACTGACCCATACCTGAACATCCAGCGGGTTTTCAGAGGCAGTTCTTCCCTGGGGAAAACTGCCCATCCTTCTCTCATGGAGTGGCTGGTGGCCTCAAATCACTTTTCTTCTGGATTGCAGCACTGCATCTTGCCACTAGCCAACAAAGCTCCCTTAATCATGTTCTAGTGAGGTGATATTTAGCTTCCACGTTGATGGCTTTATAAGCTTTATCTTCTTGTGGATAATTTCTAGATTTATGGCATTGTGGTTTGAGAAGATACTTTGTGTTATTATAGTGTTTGTTTTTAGTGGGTTTTTTTTCCCTTTTTCATTTTTGAGGCTTGCTTTGTGCCCTAATATGTGATCAGTTCTGAAGAAGGTACCATGTGCACTTGAGAAGAAAGTTGATTGAGTTTTAGTTGGGTGCAGTGTTCAGAATACATCCAGAAGGTCAAGTTGGCTGACTGTATGGTTTAAGTCTTCTGCATCTTTGTTAAGTTTTTTTGAGTTGACCTTTCCTTGGACGAAAGCGGTGTGTTAAAATCTCCTAGCAATTCCACTCCTGGGAATATACTCCAAAAAACCCATAACTGCCACCCAAGCAGATATATGCACACCCATGTTTATCACAGCTTTGTTCACAATAGCAAAGAATTGGAAACAACCTAAGTGCCCATCAACAAACAAATGGATAGAGAAGCTGTGGTATATTCACACAATGGAATACTATGCTGCTTTGAAAAACAAGGAGCTCATGAAACATAATACAAAACGGGTGATCCTGGAGGACATTATGCTGAACGAAATATCTCAGTCACAAAAGGAAAAATACTGCATAGTGCCACTGTTGTAAACAGGACTGACATCAGGGTTTGGGGAAGACTGAGAAAGATGGGATAGATTATGTATACTGCATTGAAACAGATGAGGGAGTGAACTGTTTAAAATAGATATGTTGTTGTTGTTGTTGTTGTTGTTGATGTTAAGTGCCATCAAGTCATAGGTGACTCACATGATTAGTTATTACTGTCATGACAGGAGACCAGAATGAAGGCTACATAGTGGAGTGGACTTGGGGGAGGGGATTGTATTAAAAAGAATTTTTCTTTTCCTTTTCAAAGAGAAGATTGAACCAGGGAGGAAGAGGTGGAAGGGGAGAAAAGTGCAACAATAAATGAATGGAAATCTAGTCTCTGTAAACTTTCATTAAAATTAAAAATTTTTTAAAAGTCTCCTACCATTACGCCAATCATGGTATTGGGTACCCATGGTGGACAGTGTTGGCTGGAGCTTCCCAACTAAATCAAGCCTGGAAGCAGGAGCGGCATCCACTTCCGAAATGGCTTGCCTCCGGAAACTCTATGTAGGAACAGTGCTCAGGCTGTTCATTCACTATGAGTTGTCTACAACTAGACGGCACCAAACAACAACAACTACTATTATGGTGCTGTCTATTTCTTTCTTCAGTTTTGTTAACAGTTGTTTTATGTATTTTCAGACCAAGAGGCAGTCATCAGAACAGAGCAGGGCAACACTGCATGGTTCAAAATTGGGAAGGGTGTATGCCAGGGATGTGTCCTATCTCCATACCTTTTCAACCTGTATGTAGAGCAGATTATCCGAGAGGCTGGGCTCTATGAGCAGAAGGGTGGCGTTAGGATTGGTGGACAATCTATCAACAATCTGCGTTATGCAGATGACACAACTTTGCTCGCTGAAACTGAGGAGGACCTCATGCACTTACTGCAGAGGGTCAAGGACTGCAGCCTTCAGTATGGACTGAAGCTCAATGTCAAGAAGACAAAAATTCTCACCACCGGACCAATCGGTAGCATCAAGATGGATGGTGAAGAGATTGAGATTATTCACAGCTTCAGTTTGCTCAGCTCCACAGTCAACACTCTTGGCACCAGTAGCCAGGAAATCAAAAAACGTATTATTGCGATGGGAAAGTCTGCGGTTAGGGACCTCTCTAAAGTACTCAAGAGCAACGGTGTCTCTCTGGAGACTAAGGTGCACCTGATACAGGCCATGGGCTTTGCAATCACTTGTTATGCATCAGAGATTTGGACAATGACCAGGGAGGAAAGAAGGAGAATTGACGCCTTTGAACTGTGGTGCTGGAGAAGAGTATTGAATGTACCATGGACTGCCAAGAAAACAAACAGATTCATAAGGATAAAATACCAAAATCAGCACAAGAAAAACAGGGTCACCTACAAAGGAAAAGCAATCAGATTAAGTCCGATTTTTTAGCAGAAATCATGTGAGCAAGGAGACAGTGGGATGGCATGAATTTTATCCTTATCTTTTATTTTGGAGAATTTGACTATGTTATGTCACGATGTTTTCCTTTTTGGGGTTTAGTCTATTTGGTGTTTGCTGAGCAAATGTGAATTTGGATTGTGAATGTGGATTTCCTCATTCTTCATAATACCTGGGAAGTTTTGTTCTGGTACCTCTTTCACAATTTTCTCAGTGATTTCCCTAGCCCTCTCATATTCTGGAATTCCAGTCATATACATGTTATTCCTTTTGATGTCATTCCACATGATTCTAATGATTTCTTCCTTTTCTTTTTGTCTTTTCCCTGATTTTTCTTCTAGTATGTTTCATTGAGGTTTTTGTC
The DNA here is from genome assembly GCF_000299155.1 of Elephantulus edwardii. Taxonomy (NCBI): domain Eukaryota; kingdom Metazoa; phylum Chordata; class Mammalia; order Macroscelidea; family Macroscelididae; genus Elephantulus; species Elephantulus edwardii. Next base: position 4,943,690 of record NW_006399755.1, read on the forward strand.
TTCTAGCTCACTGACTGTCTGACCCATCTTTTCTGCTCTACTTTTTTGTCCTTCCAGCATGTTGGACACCTCTGCCATTTCAGTCTTAATGTTCTGGATTGAATTTTCATGCCTTTTTGTTCTTTCTAGTACAGGATTGGCAGTATTATCACTATCTTGTTATGATTTTTTAAGATTCTGTATCTCTTTATATATAGTTTCAATTCTTCTATTTTTTGCATTTTCTTCCATATTTGAGCAAGTTTCTCTTCATCAATATGTTTTGTCTGACTCCCTGTCTCTCGGGCATTTGCTTTCTTGTCAGTTTCCATTGTTTCTTTCATCATTTGCACCTTCTTTTGTAGCTGTTCAAATAATTCTTCATCAATATATTTTTTTCTGGTTCTGTACCTCTAGGTTATTCCCTTTATTTGTGGCTTCCATTGTTTCTTCCATCATTTTTACTTTTATTGGTAGCTGTTAAAAGTTCTCTATATCAATATGTATCATCTGCCTTCTTGACTCTGGGGTATTCATGAGGTCTCTGATATTTTCTCCTTTTTTTTTTAGGTGACTTAATATGTTTTTCAGAGTGTTCAAAGCTGTCTGTTGCTTTCTTTACATTATGTGAAGTTTTTCTTGATAACAGTTAGTTCATTTTTATTGTGTCTGTGAAAGTTGGTGGTTGTCTTGCCTTTGTAGTGTTACTAATTAGTTGACAATTTAAAATGTGGTGACCTATTCACTCCACTGTAAGTCCTCTTGGGGAAAATTTGCCTATCTTATGGTCCTTGAGGTTCTCTCTGTTCTGTGCTGCATACCTGTAGCAATCTCAAATTTAAGTAGTCCTCTGACAACAACTCTATAGGCTTCTTTCATATATGAAGTAGTTGAGTGGTGGGAGACCAGGTGCTCTACTCAAGTGTTTCTCATGCACCACTTCTCCTGGAGCTTAATGTCTTCCTTTGTCTCTGGAGTGGCATGAGATTATAGATCAGGGCTGCCAGTTCAAGCAGTCTGCATGCAGGAAGTCTCAAGTCAACCCTTCCTCTCTCTCACAGAGAGTTACAAAAATCTCTTCCCTCTGCCTGAAGTTCTGTATACTAAAGTCTCTTGTCCTCTTTGGCCTCTGGGATGGTCTTACAGCTGTGGAGGTAAGAACTCCAGAAGGAGGGACCTACATCCCCAGGGATGCTTCAGTCCTATCTCCCAAAAATCAGTGGACAGCACTCACTCTCCAAAAAGAGGCCCACCTCTCCTGACCTTTTTCCCTGCAGCTTAGTGTGTCCTTTTGTCTCTAGTGTGGCAGGAGATGAGGACAGCCCGCTTGGGCTACCTGTATGCAGAGGCTCACAGATCTGCCTTCAATCACAGAGAGCCAAGAAAATTCTTCCCTCTGTCCAAAGTTCTTCACACTAAAGGCTCTTGTCCTGTTTGGTCCTTGGGATGGTCTCCAACCATGGAGGCAAAGACCCCCAGAGAGAGAGAGACCTGAAACCCCAGGGACACCTCAGTTCTATCTCCCCACAAGTGTAGAGTGCTCACTCTACACATAACCCAGCATTTCTTAAGCTGAAGGAAGAAAAGAAAAAATTCAACCCTCGAGTCACAATTCTTAAGTATGCTGTGAGTAGAATACTGAATGATCCAGGAAGTATTAGAAGAAGAGGGAAGGAATACCCAGAGTTACTATACCAAAAAGAACTGGTTGACACAGAAGAATGTCAAGAAACAGCATATGATTGATAGGCAATGATGATGAAGGAGAAAATTCAGGCCACGTTGAAGGACTTAGAAAGAAAAAAAAGCCTCAGGAATTGAGAGAATACCAATTGACATATTTCAAAAAACAGATGCTGTGCTGGACGGGCTCACCAGGTTGTGCCAAGAAATCTGGAGAACAATTATCTGGCCAACTGACTGGAGGAGATCCATATTTAGTCCCATTCCAAATAAAGGTGACTCAACACAGTGTAGAAATTATCATACACTATCACTCATATCACATGCAAGCAAAATCCTGCTGAAGATTATCCCAAAACAACTGGAAAAGTACATTCACAGAGAACGACTAGAAATCCAAGCTGGTTTTAGAAAAGGCCATGGCACTAGAGATATTATTGCCAATGTCAGATGGATCTTGGCACAAAGCAAAGAGTATCAGAGGTATATCTATCTGAATTTCATTGACTATGAAAAGGCATTTGACTGCGCATATCACAACAAATGACGGTTAACCTTGAGAATGGGAAATCCAGAACACACTTGATTGTGCTTATGTGAAACTTATATTTGTACCAGGGAAGTAGTACTCAGAACAGAGCAGGGAAACACTGCATGGTTCAAAATCAAGAAGGGAGTGTGTCAGGGATGCATCCTGTCTCCATACCTTTTCAATCTATATGCAGAACAGATCATTTGGGAGACAGGATTGGAGGAAAACTCATCAACAATCTATGTTATGCAGATGACACAAACTTGCTTGCTGAAACTGGGGAGGACCTGAAGCACTTGCTGCAGAAGGTCAAGGACTATAGTCTTCAATATGTATTGAAGCTCAACATCAAGAAGACAAAGATTCTCATCATTGAGCCTTTTGGCAGCATCATAATAGATGGAAGTTGTTAACAATTACAACTTACTTGGCTCCACAATCAGCAATCTTAGCACCAGCAGTCAGGAAGTCAAAAGATGCATTGTGTTAGGTAAAGCTACTGTCAGGGACTTTTCCAGAGTACTGAGAAGCAATGAAGTCAGTCTAGAAACTAAGGTGCATCTGATCCACTCCATGGTCTTTGTAATTACTTGCTATGCATCAGAGAGCTGGACAAAGACTATGGATGAAAGAAAAAGAACTGATGTCTTTGAGTTGTGATGCTGAAGAAGAGCCTGGAACATACTATTGACAACCAAGAAAACAAAAAGGTCTGTGCTGGAGAGTGTGAAACAAAAGTTTCTTCTTGAAGGCTAGAATTTTGAAACTCTATCTCACATGCTTTGGGCATGTGACCTGGAGGGACTGATCTATGGAGAAGGATATCATGCTTGGAAAGGTGGAAGGACAGCTCAGGAGAGGAAGAGTCTGGACAAAATGGATTTATACAGTCGTTGTTGTTGTTGTGTGCCGTCAAATCACTTGTGACTCATGGCGACCCTATAAACAATGGCCCTAAATTCTGCTTTGTCCTGTGCCAATTGCACTGTCTCCGATATACCCATCCCAATTACCTCAGTCACTGAATCAATCCACCTCATAGAGGGCCTTCCCCTCCTGCGCTGTCCCTCCACCCTCCCAAGCATGATGTCCCTCTCCAAGGACTGGTCCCTCCTTACAACATGTCCAAAATATGTCAGATGAAGCCTCAGAATCCTTGCCTCCAAGGAGCCACCCGGGTTAACCCTCTCCAGGATGAACCTGTTTGTTTTCTTAGTAGTCCATGGTACATTCAGTACTCTTCTCCAGCACCACAGCTCAAAGGTGTCAATTCTCTTTCTATCCTCCTTAGTCACTGTTCAACTCTCTGACGCAGTAACTAAGGCAATTGGATAGGTGAGTCAGAGTCAGTAAGACTGGTTCAGGACAGGGCAGGCTTCAGATCTGTTGTATATAGGGTCCATATGAGTCACAGGCGACTCTACAGCACATAACAACAACAAATATATTTGTCTCCTTATATCCTTCCCTGCTTCTTAGATGCCTTCATGATAAAGTTCAAGTTTTCTCATACAAATAAAAGTCACCTTTTAGATCTTTCTTCTGCTTGCCACCCACAAACCTCATCACTCATGTGCCTCCCCCCCTTACTGTACCTCTGACAGATAAGAACTTGCTTGGCAAAGGAATTATAGAGGTATTCTAAGGGCCCTCAGTTTTCTCACAGTTTCATGGAGAAGACAGAGTTGTGGCAGAGAAAAGGCCAGGGAATTGTAGGCATGAGAGACCTAACCCAGCCTGGGATCAATGAATCCTTCCCAGTGATAGTGAATGTGAGAGATATAGTCAGAGAAGTGGGTGGAAGATGATCCTGGCAAGATTATCTGTGGGGAAAAGGTGGGAAGATGTGTGGGAACAGGCTTAGCAGAGAACAGTCACAAAATAAATGTCTTTGGAGTTAATAAATAAATGAATGACTATACTGGTATCATACAGCCTGTGCTTTGAAATTCAAAAGTCTTCATTCCTATTTCCTGTGCTGATTCACTGCAAAGCTCCTAAAAAGTAAATATCTCTAAGTTTTGGTATCCTTACTTGGAAATTGGGGTTAATGAGAATATATACCATGAAACAACGGTGTAAAAATATTTTATAAACTTCAACAGCCGGTTTCTAAGTTAGTTTTTATTTCTTAAACAAACACTTGTTGAATGCTTACTCTATGCCAAGCTACATGCTGGGAATTAGATCTACAAACAGGACTTAGGTGGGAACTCTGTATTCAAGTGGCTTATAGACAAAGATAAGAGAAAAAGTTTGTTCATAACAAAACAAGATGCTATAATTGAAATCTGGGAAGTCAGAGATGTCCTGACTGGCCACTAATGAGGAGGGCTTTCCAAAGAAGGTAAACATAAATAATTGTGCCTAAAATCCTGTGTAGAGAGATTCCAAGCTGGTGGCAGTAGAGAAAGCAGTGTTACAAGCTGAAGGAACAGGAAGCTGCATAGAAACAGGCCACTAGAGAGACACACAGAGACCAACATGGAGTGACGTGGACAGTATGAATTTGAATCAGAACTTTCTTAAAATTAATTCATTTGGGAGATACAGGAGCATCTAGCTATTCTGTGAGCCCTGGCCAAAGCCTGAAGAAAGATTAGCAGGAAATTGACTGAGATCTCTTAAACCCCACTAGGAAGAAGTGGGTCTGTTGGAATTTGACTGAGTTTTCTTGTGCTCCTGCTGACTACTTAGGATCAGTCAGGCCAGTAGGAATTTAACTTAGTTTTCTGGGGCACTGCCTACCATCCAGGAGAGCACCCCAGAACAAGTGTACCACTGGGAATTTGGCTGAGTTCTCTTGGGCCCTGCCGAATGCCCAGGATCTGACAGGCCAATGGGGATTTAACTGAGTTTCCTTGGGCACTGCTGACTTCCCAGGAGAGTGCCCAAGAGCGAGTGGGCTGGTGGGAATTTGACTGAGCTTTCATGAACACCACAGACCTGCAAGAAGTGAACGAGTCACTGGGAATTTGACTGAGTTTTTTTGGATCCCACTGAACCCAGGGCCATGCTGGGACAGGGGCCACTTGGGTAAGGGACGTTGGACAGGGACTGCTGAGTGAGAGCTGCTGGGTGGGAGATGGACAGCTGGAATTTGAGTAGGGACACTATTCATGAGCACACCCAGACAGCTGAAGT
>NW_006399755.1:4952738-4959783 GCF_000299155.1 Elephantulus edwardii
TTAATTTTCCTCAGCTTTAGCTTGAATTTGCATATGAGTAGTTGGTGGTCTGTTCCACAATCAGCTCCTGGCCTAGTTTTCACAGCTGATATTGAGCTTTTCCAGTGGTTCTTTCCACATATGTAATCAATCTGATTCCTATGCATACCATCAGGTGAAATCCCGGTATATAACCTGTGTTTATGTCTCTTAAAAAATGTATTTGCTATGAATAAGTCATTGATTGTGCAAAATTCAATCATAATCTCTCCAGCTCCATTTCTGTCACTGAGTCCAGCAGAAGTAGTGATATTAAACCCCAATAAAATAAATTTCAATGCAAAAACCACCACAATGGACAAGGAAGGTCACTACATAATGTGTAAAGGGTCAATAGAACACGAGGACATAACAATAATCAATATCTATGCATCAAATTAAAAACCTGCAAAATATATAAAACAAACATTAACAAAACTGAAAAAGGAAATGGACAGCACTACTATAAGAGTTGGAGAATTCAATACACCCCTCTCAAGAAAAGATAGGACTACAAGGAAAAACTTCAACGAAGATGCTCAAGAATTAAACCACACAATACACCAACTCAACCTCATAGATATTTGCTGGCTAATGCAACCCCCCCAAAAAAAACCCATCAAAACAGTATACCTTCTTCTCCAATGCACATGGAACATTATCCAGAATAGATAACATTTTAGATCACAAGGCAAGCATCAATAAATTAAAAAACATAGAAATAATACAAAGCACTTTCTCAGATCATAATGCTAGAAAATTAGAAATTAATAACAAGGGGATAAAGGAGGAAAACCACACATTTAGAAGCTGAACAACACCTTGCTTGAACATGAGTGGGTACTAGAATAAATTTTAAAAAATGAAATTAAAAAGTTTCTTGAAACAAATGACAATGAAAACACCACTTACCAAAACCTCTGGGAAACAGCCAAAGCAGTAATAAGAGTTCAATTTTTGGCAACAAGCTAACATATCAAAAGGCAGACTATTGGCTCTCTAACCCAACATCTCCAACAAATTGGAAAAAAAAGAGCAAGAAAACCCGACACCCTCTAAAAAACCTGACATTATAAAAATTAGAGCAGAAATAAATTAAATAGAAAACTGAAAAACAATGGAAACCAACAAAACAAGGAATTGGTTCTTTGAAAAGTTCAATAAAATCGACAAATCTCTAGCAAAACTAACAAAGGAAAAGACACAAATAATCCATATAGGAGATGAAATGGGCAACATCACAACAGAACCAACTAATAACATTGGAATATTATGAAAAATTATACTCAAACAAATATGAAAACCTAGAGGAAATGGACAAATACTTAGAAATTCACAACCTACCTAAACTGACACAAACTGAAATTGAAAACCTGAACAGACCCATTACAAAATAAGAAAATGAAAAGGTAATAAAACAACTTCCAGCCAAATAAGGTCATGGACCTGGTGGTCTTGCAAGTTAATTTAATCAAGCATTTAGAGAAAATCTATCATCTATTCTACATAAACTATTTCAGAAAATAGAAAAAGATGGAATTCTCCCAGACTCATTCTATGAAGCAAACATATCCTTGATACCAAAGCCAGATAAAGATACCAACAAAATAGAAAACTATAGGCCAGTATCTCTCATGAACATTGATGCACTATCCTTAATAAAATCTTGGTCAATAGAATACAATGATACATCAAATAAATAATTCACCATGACCAAATGGGATTCATAACAGGTATGCAAGGATGGTTCAACATAAGAAAAACAATCAGTGTAATTCATCACATTAAAAAAGCAAAGAACAAGAAGCACATGATCCTATGAAGTGATGCAGAAAATGCCTTTGACAAAATCCAACATCCCGTCCTGATTAAACCACTCAACAAAATAGGATTAGAGGAGAATTTCTTCAACATAGTAAAAATTATATATGCAAACCCGAGAGCCAACATTGTTCTCAATGGAGAGAGATTAAAGGCATTCCCCTTGAGAAAGGAGCTAGGCAAGATGCCCACTTCACCTCTCCTATTCAATATTGTATTGGAAGTCTTAGCAATAGCAATAAGGCAAGAGAATGAAATAAGAGGTATGCAAATTGGCAAAGAGGAGGTAAAGTTATCTCTCTATGCAGATGACAACATAGTTTACTTAGAAAACCCTAAAGACTTAACAAGGAAACTCCTGGACGTAGCTGACCAATTCAGCAAAGTGGCAGGATACAACATCAACATACAAAAATTAATTGGATTTCTCTATAGTTACAAAAAGAATACAGAACTGGAGCTATGAAAAACAATACCCCTCATAACAGCTAATCACAAGATTAAATATTAAGGAGTAAACCTAACCAGAAGCAGAAGGATCTATTCAAAGAAAATTACAAACATTACTATGAGAAACAAAAAGAGACCTGGAGAAGTAGAAGAACAACCCTGGCTGATGGATAGGAAGACGCAATATTGTGAAAATGGCAATATGACCAAAGGCAATTTACACATATAAGGCAATCCCAATACAAACACCAATTCCATCCTTTAAGGAGATGTAAAAGGCAATCTCCAATTTCAAGTAGAATGGAAAAAGGCTCAGAATAAGCAAAGCACTCCTTAAAAAGAGAAACAAGGTAGGAGGCATCTCACTCCCTGATTTCAAATCCTACTACACTGCCATGGTGCTCAAAAAAGCGTGGTACTGATACAATAACAGACACATAGATCAATGGAATAGAATTGAGAATCCAGAAATCAACCCATCTACCTTTGGCCAACTGATTTTTGACAAGGAGAGGAAATCCATTAAGTAGAGAAATGACAGCCTTTTAACAAATGGTGCTGGCAAAACTGGAAAACTCTCTGCAATAAAATTCAAGCAAGATCCACACCTCACTCCATACACAAAAACCAACTCAAAGTGGATCATGGACCTACAACTAAAACCAATGACTATAAACTTCATTTTAAAAAAGCTTGGGAGAACTCTAGAAGTCCTAATCTACAACATAAACAGTCTTCCAAGCATCCTGGAACATCTACAGCCAGTAGAGGATAAAACAGATGAATGTGATCTTCTAAGAATCAAATCCCTATGCACATCAAAAACTTCTCCAACAGGGTAAAAAAAGGAAAGCCACAGACTGAGAAAATATATTTGGTAATGAAATGTTAGACAAGGGACTTATATCTAGAATTTATAAAATACTTGAGCACCACAACAAGATAAAGGTAAATAACCCAATTGAAAAATGGGCACAGGATATGAGCAAACACTTCACCAATGAAGACATACAGATGGCAAAGAAGCACATGAAGAAATGTTCAAAATCCCTAGCTCTAAGAGAGGTGAAAATCAAAACTACTATGAGATATCATCTTACCCCAGTAAGAATAGCAAAATTTAACAGAACATCAAACAGTAAATGCTGGCGAAGTTGAAGAGAAACTGGAACACTTACTCACTATTGGTGGGAGTGTAAAATGGGGCAACCACTCTGGAAGGCTGTATGGCGCTTTCTCAAAAAGATGCAAATAGAAATACCATTTGACCCAGCAATTCCACTACTGGGAATATATCCTAAAGAAAACATTATTGCCACCCAAGCAGATATATGCACACCCATGTTTATTGCAGCTCTTTTCACAATAGCAAAGAGTTGGAAACAACCCAAGTGCCCATCAACAAACGAATGGATAGAGAAGCTGTGGTATATTCACACAATGGAATACTATGCTGCATTGAAAAACAAGGAACTCATTTAATATTATACAAAATGGGTGACTCTGGAGGACATTGTGCTGAGTGAAATACCTCAGTCACAAAAGGACAAATTTTGCATAGGACCACTATTATAAAATAGGACTGACATCAAGGTTGAGGGAAGACTGAGAAAAAGAGGATAAATAATACATACTGCATTGAAACAGAGGAGGGAGAGAACTGTTTAAAAGGGATATATGATTAGGTGTTATTGTCATGACAAGAGTCCAGAATGAAGGCTGCACAGTGGAGTGGACTTGGGGGGGAGGGATTGCATGACAATGAAAGAATTTTACTTTTCGAAGAGAAGGGCAAATTGGGGGTAGAGGGTAGACAGGAAGAAAAGTGCAACAATGAATGAATGGAAACCCTACGTCTCTGTAAACTTTCATTAAAATTAATTTTTTTGAATGTGGGGGAAGGGCATGTGGAGTTTTTACAGATGGAGGAGTTCAAACAGAGGGAACATATGTAAAGACATAACGAATGGGATTAATGTGGATGGCATAGTGCATGCCTATGGGATGGAAGTGACATATGAGAAAAAAATGGAAAAGTCTGTTGAGTTCAAATAATGCAAAGCAAGTCTAAATATTTTTCTACAGATAATGGCAGGTTTTATGCTTCCTTAGAATTAGAATGTCATTAAAATGGTAGAAATAGCAACCCAAGAGAAAGATGCTAGAAACCTGTACCTTTAGAACTGTAGACATTTTGGGCCTTCATAGTCATTAACATCAACACTGTTCACATCATCAAGCTTCAGAAATCTTTCTCCCTTGGATAACTTCTCATTATGAAAACATTCAGTAAGTGTGGTTCCTCTTTAAAATGTTGCTACATCATGAAAGTAATAAAGTAACTTCCAATGAGGTTTGTTTGTTTTGTTTTGTTTTTTTTATTTCTGTTGGCAGGGTATAAGACGAAATACCTTTTAATCATGCCTGAATATCCCCTTGAAGAGATCTTGACCAATTATCTATTGCTATCTAACAAGCCATTCAAAACAGAGGATTAACATAATCATTCATTTCTCTCATGATTCTCTGGATTAACAATTTGAGCTGTCCTCAGGTGTGTGGTTTTCCTGCAGGTCTTTGCTGGGTATATTTATTTGTGTATGGACTGCTGTAGGTCAGCCAGTAGTCTGTTTCTGAGGTTGGTTGGTTGTAATCTGATCTATCAAGCTAGTCTGAACAAACAAGAGGGAGGAAATTGTAAGACCTTTTAAGGCCTAAGCTTAGGAAATAACTCAATGTCATTTATCCCATTGATCAAAATAAGGTAAAAGTTCAGCCTAAATTGCTCTACTTCTTGATGGGAGAGTTCACCAGTATTGTGACCATTTTTTAAATCTACCCAAGATTTATGAACATTTCCCACTCATTAACCCTGGCATATGAAAGGGGAAAAAATGGAGAATATTTTAAAGGAAAGTTTTTATACTCTTTTAATTTTATCAATACACCAGAGAAAATTGTTCCCTCTAATCATAGTAAATACTGGGCACATAGTAAACACTCCAGTATTTATTATAATTTTACTTAATTTATCACAGAGTCCCACTGGTACAGCATATTAAGTATTGTGATGTTGACTGAAAAGTCAGTAGTTTTAATCCACCAGTTGCTCAATAGGAGAAAAACAGGTAGTCTGCTCTTATAAAAATGTGTAGCTTTAATATTATCTTAGTAATTGATGCAGAAAAGGAATTTGACACATTCCAACACCCTTCCTGATAAAGACACTCAGGAAATTGGAATAGAAGGTAATTTACTCAACATAGGGAAAAGTATATATGCAAAACCAAGAGTCAATATCATTCTCAGTGGAGAAAGACTAAAAGCACTTTCCTTGTGAATAGAGACCAGACAAGGATGCCCATTATCACCACTTCTATTCAATACTGTATTGAAAGTGCTTGCCAGGGCAATATGACAAGAAAAGGACGTAAAAGGCATCCAGATTGACAAAGAGATGGTTAAATTGTCACCATATGCAGATTATATGATAGTTTACATAGAAAACCCCAAAGACTCAACAACAACAACAACAAAAAAACATATTAAAGCTAATATAACAATTGAGTAGAGTGACAGGTTATAAGATCAGTATCCAAAAATCAGTGAAATTCTTCTGCAGTAACAAAGAGAACTCAGAGAAGGAAACCAAGAAAGTAATACCATTTACAAAGTTGTTGTTGTTGTTGTTGTTGATTGCTTTCAAGTCAAGCATGACTCATAGCCACCCTATGAACAAAAGGCTGGAAGCCCCTCTACAACTATAGACATATATCAAAGTTCATAGAGTTTCCGGAGACATGTTATCTAGGAAATGGGTGCCACTCTTGCAATAGTCAACCACAAATTGAGATACTTGGAAGTAAACTTAAATAGAGATACAAAAGACCGATACAAAGAAAGGCTACAGAACATTTCTGCAAGACACAATAAAAGACCTAAACAAATGGAAAAATATGACATAGGAAGACTCAATATTATGAAAATGACAATCATCCCAAAAGCAATCTACATGTTTAATGCAACACCAATACAGATCCCAACTTCATTTTTCAGGACATTGAAAGGGAAACTATCAAGTTTCTTTAGAAAGGAAGGAGCTCCCAAATAGACAAAGCACTTCTGAAAAAACAAAAAGTGAAGAGAGAAGCATAACACTTCCTGACCTCAAAACCTACTACACAGCAGTAGTAACCAAAACAGTACGGTACTGATACAATGACAGGCACGTAGACCGGTGGAACAGAATTGAAAACCAGAGATAGACCCACCTATCAATGGTTAATTGATATTTGACAAAGAAATAAAACCTGTCAAATGGGGAAATGACAACCTCTTCAACAAATAGTGCTGACAAAACTGGACTATTACCTGTAGGAAGCTGAAACAGGATCCATATCTCATACCACATAAAAAAAGCAAATCAAGATGGATCAGAAACTTGAGAGTAAAGATCAAAACCAAAAAGTTAATCAGAGATAAACTGTGATCAGGTTTAGGCAACATTACGTATGGTATAAAGAGATTGTTAAATACAGCCAGAAATGCACAATGTGGAGAGGATAAAATTGATGAATGGGGTATTCTAAAGATTAAATCCCTGCACACATCTCAGGAACAGGTATGAAGCTTTGGACACTAATGAGTGAAGGCCAGATGAGTTGTGGGAGGATATCAAGGGTATCATCCAGGAAGAGTGCAAACGGTCATTGCAAAGAGAGAAGAGGAAGAAAAGACCAAAATGGATGTCAGAAGA
>NW_006399755.1:4959883-4960493 GCF_000299155.1 Elephantulus edwardii
TCACAGGTACTGAACTGAACATTCCCTTGAATCAGAAGTTCAGAGAAAAACATAAGTGGGGTAACTTCCCACCTGATTCCTAGATCATTGTCTTCAGATCAAGAACCTATCAGTGTCCTGAAGAAGGCAAGCTATCTCACACACTATACAAGCACAAAGCAAGATGTCACCCCTGAAAGGAGACAAAATATCAATGGATTTCCTGAAGCCAGAAGGTCTGATGGAATTTTCTGACACAGAATTTAAAAGAACAATTATTGAGTATTTTCAATTGATGAAAGACAAGCTTGAAGAATTACAGGACACTGCAAGCAAAAACCAGGAGAAGCTTTAAAGAACAATGCAGATAAAACAAACAAGGCATTAGCGGCACTGGAAAAACAAGAAACCAAATCCAAAATATGAGGTCCAATGTTCCAGATGCTGTCAACAAAATGGAGGGACATATGAGCAGAGTTGAAGAGATGGAACACAGAACCAATGAAATAGAAGATAGAATTGTCACCACTGACCTTCTAGAGCAAAAAGCAGAATCAAAAAGGAAGGAAAAAGAAGAAAACCTAAGAATAATGTGGGACACAATCAAGATAAATAACATGCTCATCATTGG
>NW_006399755.1:4964682-4975974 GCF_000299155.1 Elephantulus edwardii
GGACAATGACCAAGGAGGATAGAAGGAGAATTGATGCCTTTGAGCTCTGGTGCTGGAGAAGAGTATTGAGAATACCATGGACTGCTAGGAAAACAGACAGATTTGTCCTGGAAAGGGTTAAACCGGGTGGCTCTTTGAAGGCAAGGATTCTGAGGCTCCATCTAACATATTTTGGACATGTTGTTAGGAGAGACCGGTCCTTAGAGAGGGACATAATGCTTGGGAGGGTGGAGGGACAGTGCAGGAGGGGAAGCCCCTCTATGAGGTGGATTGATTCAGTGACTGGGATAATAGGAATGGGAGTGTCAGAGACAGCGCGATGGGCACAGGACAGAGCAGAGTTTAGGGCTGTTGTACATCGCTATGGGTCACAAGCAACTCGACGGCATGTAACAACAACAACAACACATCAAAAACATTTTCCAAAAGAGTGGGAAAAAAACCTTATTGACTGGGAATAAAATTTAGCAATACCATTTCAGACAAGGGTCTCATATCAAAAGTTTATAGAATACTACAGGGCCTCCAGAAGAAAAAGACTGATAACCCAATTACAAAATGGACAAAATACATGGAAAGACTTTTTACAGAGGAAGATATTTGGATAACCAACAGACACATGAAGAAATGCTCAAAATCAGTGGCAATTAGAGAGATGCAAATCCAAACCATAATGAGATATTATCTCTCTTTAGTAGAAGTGGCAAAGTTTAACAGAACAACAAGTAATAAATGTTGAAGAGGTTGTGGAGAGATAGGAGTTCTAATACATTTTTTATGAGATTGTAAAATGGTACAACCACTCTGCAAGGCAGTTTGGTATTTTCTCAGAAAGCTGGGCACAGAAATTCCATATGACACAGCTATTCCACTGCTTAGAATATACCCCTAGAATATGACAACTTAGGCACAAACTTTGGAAGGAGGAGTGGCATCCACTTCCATAATAGCTTGACTCCAGAAACACTGTGAACCTGGAGAGAAGATGAAAGGCACCCAAGCATCTAGGACTCTCCTTCATAGGGTCGCTATGAGTCGCCTGCGACTCGACGGCACTTAACTACAACAACAGGTACAAACTGCAACTTGTACACCAATGTTCACAGCAGCATTATTCACCATCGCAAGAACATGGAAACAGGTCAAATGTCCAAACACAATCTAATGGATTGAGAAATTATAGTAAATTCACAGAATGGAATACTATGCAGCACTCAGGAGCAATGGCTTTGTAAATCACTACCTAACTTGAGAGGGACCGGAAAGCATTATGCTAAGTGAACTAAGTCCATCCCATAAGGACAAATACTGTATAAGACTAGTATTGTAGAACATGTATGAGGATCCAAGAGGGAGGGGGTAGGAGCAGAGGAGTGAGCATGAATGGATGAACGGGATGGTTAATCATAGGGTCGCACAGTTTTATGGGTGGAGGGAGGGGTAGGTAAAGGAAATGAGAAAGATCTACTGTGAAAAACAGTGTATACTAACTTTGTAAGAAAATGAGTATATAATAAAAATGTTATTTAAATTTTTTTGAAAAAAATATATCACTTAATGAACCCTACTTCAAAGTTCTACTCTGTCATACAGGGTCACTAGGAGTCAGAATCAACTTTATGGTAGTGGGTAATCTTGGCCGAAAGCAGAGGGTACCAGAAGAATGTCTGTCTGTGCTTCAGTGACTACACAGAAGCATTTGACTGTGTGTATCACAGCAAATTGTGACTAACTTTGAGAATGGGAATCCCAGACACTTGATTGTGGTCATGTGAAACCTATAAGTGGACCAGGATGCAGTCATTAGAACAGAGTAAGGAAACATTGCATGGTTCAAAATCAGAAAAGGGGTATGTCAGCGATGCATTCTGCCTCCATACCTTTCCAAACTACATGCAGATCATTCAGGAGGCTGGGCTTTATGAGGAGGAATGTGGCACCAGGATTGAAGAAAGGCTCATCAATAGCTTGCATTATGCAGATGACATAATCTTGCTTGCTGAAAGTGAAGAGGACTTAAAGCATTTGCTGCAGAGAATCACTTGTTATGCATCAGAGAATTGGACAATGACTAGGGAGGATAGAAGGAGAATTGATGCCTTTGAGCTGTGGTACTGGAGAAGAGTATTGAATGTACCATGGACTGCCAAGAAAACAAACAAATTCATCCTGAAGAGGGTTAAACCAGGCTACTCCTTGGAGGCAAGGATTCTGGGGCTTTGTCTGACATACTTTGGACATGTTTTAAGGAGAGACAGGTCCTTGGAGAAGGACATCATGCTTGGTAGGGTGGAGGGACAGCGCAGGAGGGGAAGACCCTTTATGAGGTGGATTGATTCAGTAACTGGGGTAATTGGGATGGGTGTGTCAGAGACAATGCGATTGGCACAGGATAGAGCAGGGTTTAGGGCTGTTGTACATAGGGTCGCTTTGAGTCGCAAACGACTCGATGGCACATAACAACAATAAAGGACTGCAGTCTTCAATATGGATTGAGGCTCAATATCAAGAAAACAAAAATTCTCACCACTGGACCAATTGGCCAAACCATGATAGATGAAGAAGAGATTGAGATTGTCAACAATTTCAGCTTGCTCAGGTTCACAGTCAACATTCCTGGCACCAGCAGCTAGGAAATCAAAAGATCAATTGCATTAGGAAAACCTACTGTCAGTGATCTCACCAGAGTGCTGAAGTGCAAAGACGTAATTCTAGACTCAGGTGCACCTAATCCAGGCCATGATCTTTGCAATTACTTGCTGTGCATCAGAGAGCTTGAAAATGACTAAGAGTGACAGAAAAAGAACAGATGCCTTTGAGTTGTAGTGCTAGAGAAGGGTATTGAACTGCCCTTCATGGACTGCCAAGAGAACAAACAAGTTTGTTCTGGAGAGGGTGAAACTAATTTGTTCTCTGTAAGCAAGGACTTTTAAGCTCCATTTCACATTCCTTGGACATGTTGCCAGGAGAGACTAGCCCTTGGAGGGATGGAGGGACAACACAAGAGAGGAAGACCCCAGAGGAAATGAATTGATACAGTGACTGGTGTAATAAGGGTGTTTCACAGAAAGTGAGATTGGCTCAGGATAGGACAGAGCTTTTGTGCATAGGGTCACTATGAGTCACAGGCAACTTGACAGTACATAATAATAGCAACAACCATGTGCCAGAAACTAGTAAAAAACAACAAAAAAGGTACACACAGCACTTATCCTCATAGAGCTTACTACTATCTGGTATAGACACCATCTTAAATAAATCACTGATACAATGTTTTGTGTTATACCTAGGAATTTTAGCACTTCGATAGTTTTTCTTTGAATCCTGTCTTTAAAGTGTTCCTTCTCCCTAAGACTAAGAAAATACTTGTGCGAAAGAGACTTTTAGAGAAAGAAGTTGTAACCCTGATAAAGCTCTCTTTATTTATTGGGTTCTCCAGTTAATAAGCCATGGTTCATTCACAGGGCCAAGAACAAAAGAGAGGAAGCTTAGTTCATTTTTGTTCTTGGCCCTTTTCATTGTGTGCCACTCCCTAAGTGAATATCATTCTAGGGAAGTTAGAGACCCTGCTTCAAGCAGTCTATAGTTTATACCAGTACTCCAACTTCAGGCTGTTTTCTGTCACCAGATCTTCAGGTGAGTCCCTCTCATAGGAGCTTTGTTGCACAAAGCCCTGTCAGCAGCATTTTAACTGGTGACACTTCTTTCTTCTTTTTCTCCTGGGTCATCATACTCTCCTGGTTTTGTTTCTGTATCCCTAACCTTTCTGCTTCAACTATATACTGAATTCTACTCCGTTTCTGAGAGATAGAGAGGATGAAACTTCATCTCACATATTTTGGGCATGTGGTTAGGAGAGGCCAATCCTTGCAAAAAGGTATCATGCTGGGAAAGGTGGAAGGGTGATCGAAAGAGAGGAAGATTCATCAACAAGATGGATCGACACAGTGACTATAGCAAGGAGAGTACTCAGAGATGATGAGGATGATTCAGGATGGCAGAGTTCAGATCCATTGTTCACAGGGTTATTATGAATCATAGTTGACTTGATGACATCTAACAACAAACGTCTTCACTTCTAACCATTAGTATCTTAGTTTCTTAGTGCTGCTGTAACAGAAATACCATATTTAGTATTTAATAAACAATAATAAGCAACAATTTTCCAACAATTTATTCAGCTAGAAATCTGGATTCAAGGTATTGGTTTTAGACACTAGTTCCCTACGGCTGCTCTGGGGGAAATTCATGTCTCAACTTCTGTAAAGATTTTCTGGGAAGTCGTTGGAGACCTCTTTATAACATCTGTCTTTCTCTCCTTTTTTCTTGCTTCTCTTTGCACCTAATGTACCCTTTTTACATCGCAAAATGTGATCAGCCCCATCTCGTTCTTACTATAATGTCAAAGGTAAAATAATACCAAACAGAGAATAGCAAATATTGGCAAGAATGTGAGGAAATCAGAACCTTTATCTACTAAAAATGTAAAAAAAAAATTACAGCCATTATGGAAAGTAGTGGGGCGCTCTGGTGGCTTAGTGGCAAGGAGCTACACTGCCATCCCAAAGGCACGTGGTTTAAATCCACAAGCTGCTTCGCATGAAAAAGATGGGCAATAAAAGTAAGGATATAAGAAAAAAAAGTAGAGACATAAAAGTAGTAACATGAACAAATAGGTACATATCTAGGTTCATGGAAGCACTATTCGTAATAGCTAAAAGATGAAACAGGTATACCTAAGTTCCCATCAACAGATGAGTGGATAAATAAAATGTGATACCTACATATAATGGTATTCTCCCTAGTCCTTAGGGAGTTCCACTGCTCATATGAAAGTGACTGGGTAGAATTCACCATAAACTCTGCATAAGACAGACAAGCTATCTCCTCTCTTGTAATTTACAGTTTCATAAAAGCTGCTAGAGGCTCAGTAAGACCTGACTCTGATTTTCTGGCAGTGAGTTTGAGTGGGTTTTTGTTGTTATTATTTTAACTCAATCATAGAAAAGAAAAGTAAGTCCTGATGCATGCTACACCATTGATGGATTTTGAAGTTATACAGAGTGAAATGAGTCTAATACAAATGTTGTTGTTGTTGTTGTTGTTGTTGTTGTTATGTGCCATCGAGTCACTTGTGACTCATAGCGACCCAATGTACAACATCCCTAAATTCTGCTCTGTCCTGTGCCAATTGCACCATCTCCGATACACTCATCCCCATTACCCCAGTTACTGAATCAATCCACCTCATAGGGAGCCTTCCCCTTCTGCGATATCTAATCTCAAGGACTAGAACTCTGAAAATAGAATTCTTCTTTCCCAGTAACCACTATTGATAGCTCTTAAAGGGATTGCAATAGGAAGTCCTGGAGAGAATGAAAGATAATTGTGGAACAATTAAATATCATAAAGATGGCCAAGGATTATTAGTCTGATAGAGAGTGGTAGAGCTTTGAAGGCTATGGTCTTAGATAACTTACAAGCCTGGAATGGAAGTTGCCTCTATGGCTCAATTTTCAATCAAACAATAAACAGGACTACAAGATGAACAATAACACCAGGGAGGTACACACTCACTGAGGGAGCTCTGGTGACCTAGTGGCAAGAAGCTGCACTGCAATCCCAAAAGCACTGGTTTGAATTCACCAGATACTTTTGCTGGAGAAGGAGGGGCAATGTCCTGTGCCAGCCGAATCCAACTTAACACAACAAGAAAAATTTAAAAAAAAGAAAAGAACAATTACCTGAATGGGTCAACAGGACAGGATTTCCCCAGGGATAAAGCTCAGAAGGGAGGAAAAATAGAAGGTTATATTAAACAAGGAATGAAGTGGGAAAAGGGTGTCACATTGTGGGGATGATAACACAAAATATATATAAATTGTCAAACAAAAAACTCATTTACTCGGTAAACTTCCATCTAAATCACAAATTTTAAAAAAGGCAAATACTGTGTGAACTCATTTACATGGGATGATAATAGAGACCACTAAGTATTAGTGGTATCTGGGGAAGGAGGAAAGGGACTCATTCGCTGGGAAGATATAGGTTTATGTTCGTAGTTGAGGGAAAACTGGCATCAATTGTTGTACAACTTGATGAATGTGCCTAATACCACTAATGTATGCACCAGAAAAAGAACAAAATGGTAAATATTGTATTGTATGTAATTTTATCATAATAAAAAAGAGACTGGAGTTGATAATATTATTTAGGTATATCCAGACACTGAATAGGGTGCCCTAGTGGTCTCGTAGTAAGAATCTGTGCTACAATTCCCAAGGCACATGTTTCAAATCCACCAGCTTTTTTGCAGGAGAAGGATGGGCAATCTCCTCCCGGGAAATTACTGCTTCTGGAAACCTGCTGGAAGGTCACCTATAGAAAGAAGGATTCCAACTTGATGGCACACAAAAACAACAAACACTTAATAGGATTTGTTCTGTTGGTTAAAAGGTTCGAGGTCATGATTTTGTAGTACTGCTCAGTCAATTGGCCTAATACTGTTTTTAGATTTATTGCTCCTAGTGTAAGCTTTTAAATCCCTATTTTAGCAGCCAGGTCCTGTGGATTTAAAAGCTTGGCCTTGTAAGATACAACATTGGATCTCTATTCACATGCAGGCATAGAGGAAGAAGGGGACTTAGAAACCAGAGAAGGAGTAAGACTGTAGATTTAACTACCTCTATAAAACGGTCCTTTTGCTATTAGATGGGAAGATACAAATGGTGCCTAGCTACCTTTGCTGAATATTTTTTTTTATTAAGAAACCAATAGATGAGTCTTGACAAGAAGGAAGAAAACATGAAACATATTTTCAAATTCTTCAGAGTCCAGGCTCCCTGGACTTACTGTGAATGGTATAATTCCCAATCTACTATTCAACTAAAATCTTTAAGACATAAATTGAAATTATCCCCTAAATACATCCTCAAACTAAGCTGAAGTTTGACTAAATCTGTAAAGGATAGTTAACATAAAAAAATGTGCTCTCTAAAAGTTATCTATAGGAGAAAAAAATATTCAACAGCAACTCTAAAGCAAAAATGAGGGGTTAGGGAGTAGAGAATGTAAGGCAATGGTAGTAAAACAATGTGATTAGAAATAGCAAGAATGGTACATGTCGAAATTGTTGAATGAGTGTATTGTTAGTGAGCCTTGGATCCAAACCCCAGTAAAAAACCCCATTAAGCCAAACCTAAAATCAGTCTCTGTGTACCTAACTTAGATTATTTATCAAAGGGATAGAATGAGCTGAGTTGGTTGATTATAATGTTGTCTGCAGTAATGGCCAAAGAAACCCCTGGGCAATGTTTCTCCAAATGTATCTCATATTCAGCTATTTTCAATTTTGCTTTTATGTTTAGTGGGAAATTTTCCATATAAGTTTCTGTATAGCCCTGCAGAAGATTGGCACACCGACAGGCCCCAGCCCCCAGATGGAAACAAAGGAGGACGCTTCAACGATTTAGATCCTCCCAGAAGAGCTGTGGGTGAGCATTAACGTTACTGGTAAGTATATTCGTTTTCTCCTGGACACAAGAGCCTACTATTTGATCCTAAAAGCCTTCTGAGGTCCCAACTCTTCTCACTATTTCTTAGTTGCTGGAATTGATGGAAAACCTCATAAGCAGTTCCTTACCTCACCTCTGCCTTGCATGCAGACTTCCGAGCTATAAAACAACCCAGTGGTAGATGGAATTTCTTCCAGGACTTAAGAACAATAAATGACATAGTTGAGCCTCTACATCTTGTGGTTCCTAACCTTTATACTACAATAGAAAAAGTGCTAGTCAATAGGCCTTTTATTTTAAGAACTACCTTCCCTCTGTAACTTGATTTGTGCCAATATTAGAACCTCTACTTGGAATATTATTGCTTTTTAATTTTTGACTCATGTACTTTTAACTTGTTAGTTAAATTTGTGTCTTCTAGGCTGCGACAGTTCCATGATATATCTTCAAGGATAGGAACATGTATGGCTAAGCACAGTTGATAATGTTGTTGTTGTTGCTGTTGTTGTTGTTGTTATGTGCCGTCGAGTCTCTTGCAACTCATAGTTACCCTGTGTACAACAGCCCTAAACTCTGCTCTGTCCTGTGCCAATCGCACTGTCTCTGACACTCCCATCCCGATTATCCCAGTCACTGAATCAATCCACCTCATAAAGGGCCTTCCCCTCCTGCACTGTCGCTCCACCCTCCCAAGCATGACGTCCTTCTCCAAGGACCGGTCTCTCCTCACAACATGTCCAAAGTATGTTAGATGGAGCCTCAGAATCCTTGCCTCCAAGGAGCCACCCAGTTTAACCCTTTCCAGGACAAATCTGTTTGTTTTCCTAGCAGTCTATGGTATTCTCAATACTCTTCTCCAGCACCACAGCTCAAAGGCATCAATTCTCCTTCTGTCCTCCTTGGTCATTGTCCAACTCTCTGATGCATAACAAGTGATTGCGAAGACCATGGCCTGTATCAAATGCACCTTAGTCTCCAGAGAGACACCATTGCAATTGATAATAGTGCATCTAAGTTCCAAAATCAATCTCCACAATAGTCTATGTATTTCCTATTGCCAAAGGGGCCCTTTAGAGTAGTGAGAGAAGATCTTCACCCTGAAACCGACAACGTCCCTTTTCAGCAGGTTGTAGCTAAGAGAATACACCGTCCCCTTATGAATCAGGGTTAAGTCTCTCTCAGGGAAGAGTGATAGGGAATGGCAAAGGACACACTGACAAAGGAGATTAATCAGAACTGGCTTTGACAAGTGTGGCAATGGGACAATTAAAACAGACTTTCAAGGGAGGAAAAAGAGGAATGAACTGAGGGGTAGAGAAAATAGTGCAACAATGAATGAATGGAAACCCAAAATCTCTGTAAATGTTCATTAAAATTAATAAAATTTAATAAAAAATTTAACATTCGCACATGCCTTTCACTCCTCAGTGAAGCAAACATAGGCTCACAAGACCCCCTTGTCAATCTTGATATGCAAGTCCCCAGAAAGCTGTGCTGCTCTTTCCAGCTTCATAACTTTCATACGCCCATCATACATAGAGATGGGTTCTCACGTTGCTATCATGGAACTAAAATAAGAGTAAATAATCTCCTCTTATTCTATTTTCATAATTAACATTAATAAAAACCATGATATAGTCGTTAAGACATACAGCTTTCTATGTGCCAGGCAGTCTTTTAAGCTTTCTACCTACAAATTATGAAGATCTTTTATCCTCATGATCATGTACTATTATTATTGTTACTATTATTAATAATTATTTTTATTATTATTATTATTACTCCCATTACATAGATGAGAAAATTAAGGAACATAAAAATTAAGCAAACTTTCTCACAGAGTGGCAGAAACAAGATTTGCACACTGCCAGTCAAGAGGCAGAGTTAGGATCCTTAACCATCAGCTGTCTGGATGATTGACTGGAAGAGATCAGTCATGTTCCCATTCCCAAGAAAGGTGATCTAACAGAATGTGCAAATTATCAAACAATATCATTAATATCACATGCAAGCACAATATTGCTGAAGATCATTGAAAAATGGCTGGAACAATACTTTGACAGAAATGCCAGAAGTTCAAAGTGGATTTAGAAGTCGGTGGCACCAGAGATTTCATTGCTCATGTCAGATGGATCCTAGCTGAAATCATAGAATAAACGAAAGTCATCTATTTGAACTTCATTGACTACGTAAAGGCATTTGACTGATGCATTTGAGAGTAAATTATTACTACCATTAAGAATGGGAATCCCAAATACCTTAACTGTGCTCATATGAAACCTATACCTAGATCAAGAAGCTTTTGTTTAAATGGAACAAGGGAACGCCACATGGTTTTAAATCAGGAAGGATGTGCCTTGGGTTGTGTCCTTACTCCATACCTATTTAGTCTATACGCTGAGCAAATAATTCATGAACAAGGACCTTATGTTGATTATAGATCCAAGCAAACTGAAATTGTTAACCTCAATATCACTTCTCCCTCTATCATGGTGCTACAAATTGGCCCAATGATGAGAATCTTTGTCTTCTTGATGATGAGCTTCAATCCACATTGAAGACTACAGTCCTTGACTTTCTGCAGCAAGCACTTCAGTTCCTCCTCAGTTTCAGCAAGCAAGGTTGTGTCACCTGCATATCACAGGTTGTTGACGAGTCTTCCTCCAATCCTGATGCCACATTGCTCTTCATAAATCCCAGCTTCCCAAATGATCTGTTATGCATATAGATTGAAAAGATATGGAGACAAGACGCATCCCTTACGAACTCCTTTCCTAATTTTGAACCATAGAATGTTTTCTTGCTGTGTTCTGAGGACTGCTTCCTGGTCGGAGTATAGGTTTTGCATGGGCATAATTAAGAGTTCTGGGATTCCCATTCTCTTCAAGGTTAACCACATTTTATTGTGATCCACGCAGTCAAATGTCTTTCCATTGTCAATGAAACACAGACATTACTCTGGTACTCTCTACTTCTGGCCAAGATCCATCTGACATCAGCAATAATGTCTCTAATGCCACAACCTGTTTTAAACTCAGCTTATATTTCTGGTAGTTCTCTGTAGATATACGGTTCCAGTCATTTTTTTATACTCTTCAGTAGGATTTTACTTGCATGTGGTATTAGTGGTGTTGTTTGACAATTTCCATATTCTGTCAGGCCACCATTTTTTGGAATGGGAATAAATATGGATTTCTTCCAGTCAGTTGGCTAGGTTGTTGTTCTCCAGATTTCTTGGCACAGCCTTATAAATACATCCAGGGCAGCATCTGTTTGTTGAAATATGTCAATTGGTATTCCATCAATTCCTGGGGCCTTGTTTTTTGCCAATTCCTCCTGAACAGCCTGACCTTCCTACTTCATCATCATTGCCTCTTGATCGTATGTTGTTTCTCGAATTTTTATTTTTTTTATCAGCCAATCCTCCTTGGTACAGTGACTTTTTATACTCCTTCCATCTTCTTTTTTTTAAATTTTCATTCATTCATTGTTGTACTTTTCTCCCCGCCCACCCCACTCCCACCCCCAGTTCGCTCTTCTCCTTGAAAAGCAAATGAAAAAAACTCTTTCATTGGTATACAATCCTCCCGCACCCTCCCACCCCCACCCCGAGTATACTCCACTTTGCAACCCTCATTCTGAACTCTTATGATAATCATAATGCCCTAAAATATATTACTTTTAAACTGTTCTCTCCCTCATCGGCTTCAATGCATTATACATAATTTATCCAGTTTTTCTCAGTCTTACCCCACCTTGATGTCAGCCTCATTCTACA